>NC_142173.1:10046347-10213368 GCF_029865625.1 Vigna umbellata
AAGTGGTCGAAGTGGACGAAGTGGGCGAAGAGGAAGAAGTGGAGGAAGTGGAGGAAATGGACGAAGTGGACGAAGTCTAAGAAGTGGAGGTAGTGGATGAAGTGGACGAAGTGGAGGAAGTTGAAGAAGTGGACGATGTTGATAAAGTGGAGGAAGTGGAGGAAGTGGAGGAAGTAAACGAAGTGGACGAAGTGGAGGAAGTGGAGGAAGTGAACGAAGTGGAGGAAGTGGAGGAAGTTCAAGAAGTGGAGGAAGTTGACGAAGTGAAGGAAGTGGAGGAAATGGAAGAAGTGGACGATGTGTACGAAGTGTAAGAAGTGGAGGTAGAGGATGAAGTGGAGGAAGCGGAGGAAGTTGGAGAAGTGGAGGAAGTGGAGGAACTGGGGGAAGTAGACGAAATGGACGAAGTGGACAAAGGGGACGAAGGGGACGAAGGGGAGGAAGTGGACGAAGTGGACGAAGTGGACGAAGTGGAGAAAATGGAGGAAATGGAGGAAATGGAGGAAGTGGGGGAAGTTGAAGAAGCGGAAGAAGTGGACCAAGTTGAGGAAGTGGACGAACTGGTCAAAGTGGACGAAGTTGACGAAGTGGACGAAGTGGAGGAAGTGTACGAAGTGGTCGAAGTGGAGGAAGTGGACGAAGTAGAGGAAGTGGACGAATTGAAATAAGTGGACGAATTGGACGATGTGGAGGAAGTGGAGGAAATGGGGGAAGTGGACGAAGTGGTCGAAGTGGAGGAAGTGGACGAAGTCGAAGATATGGACGAAGTGGACAAAGTAGACGAAGTGGACGAAGTTGACGAAGGGGACGAAGGGGACAAAGGGGACGAAGTGGACGAAGTGGAAAAAGTGTAGGAAGTGGAGGAACTGTAGGAAGTGGAGGAAATGGACGAAGTGGAGGAAGTGGAAGAAGTGGAGATAGTGGAGTAAGTGGAGGAAGTGGAGGAAGTTGAAGAAGTGGACGAAGTTGAAGAAGTGGACGAAATGCAGGAAGTGGAGGAAGTTGACGAAGTGGACGAAGTGGAGCAAGCGGACGAAGTGGAGGAAGTGGAGGTAGTGGAGGTAGTGGACGAAGTAGAGGAAGCGGAGGAAGTGGAGGAAGTTGAGAAAGTGGACGAAGTGGAGGAGGTGGAAGAAGTGGAGGAAGTTGACGAACTAGAGGAAGTGGAGGAACTGGAGGAAGTTGACGAAGTGGACGAAGGGGAATAAGGGGACGAAGGGGACGAAGTGGACGAAGGGGACGAAGTGGAAGAAGTGGACGAAGTTGAAGAAGTGGAGGAAGTAGACTGAGTGGAGGAAGTTGACGAAGTGGAAGAAGTGGAGGATGTTGACGAAGTGGACGAAGTGGACGTAGGGGACAAAGGGGAGCAAGTGGAGGAAGTTGAAGAAATGGACGAAGTCGGCGAAGTGGACGAAGTGGAGGAAGTGGAGGAAGCGGAGGAAGTGGAGGAAGTGGAGGAAATGGAGGAAGTGGACGAAGTGGTAGATGTGGACGAAGTGTAGGAAGTGGAGGAAGTTGAAGAAGGGGACGAAGTGGAGGAAGTTGACGAAGTGGACGATGTGGATGAAGGGGACGAAGTGGAGCAAGTGAAGGAAGTTGAGGAAGTGGAAGAAGTTGAAGAAGTGGATGAAGTGGACGACGTGGAGGATGTGGAGGAAGTGCAGGAAGTGGACGAAGTGGACGAAATTGACGAACGGGACGAAGCGGACGAAATGGACGAAGTGGTCGAAGTGGACGAAGTGGGCGAAGAGGAAGAAGTGGAGGAAGTGGAGGAAGTGGAGGAAATGGACGAAGTGGACGAAGTCTAAGAAGTGGAGGTAGTGGATGAAGTGGACGAAGTGGAGGAAGTTGAAGAAGTGGACGATGTTGATAAAGTGGAGGAAGTGGAGGAAGTGGAGGAAGTAAACGAAGTGGACGAAGTGGAGGAAGTGGAGGAAGTGAACGAAGTGGAGGAAGTGGAGGAAGTGGAGGAAGTTCAAGAAGTGGACGAAGTTGACGAAGTGAAGGAAGTGGAGGAAATGGAAGAAGTGGACGATGTGTACGAAGTGTAAGAAGTGGAGGTAGAGGATGAAGTGGAGGAAGCGGAGGAAGTGGAGGAAGTGGAGGAACTGGGGGAAGTAGACGAAATGGACGAAGTGGACGAAGGGGACGAAGGGGACGAAGGGGACGAAGGGGACGAACGGGACGAAGTGGAGGAAGTGGACGAAGTGGACGAAGTGGACGAAGTGGAGAAAATGGAGGAAATGGAGGAAATGGAGGAAGTGGGGGAAGTTGAAGAAGCGGAACAAGTGGACCAAGTTGAGGAAGTGGACGAACTGGTCAAAGTGGACGAAGTTGACGAAGTGGAGGAAGTGTACGAAGTGGTCGAAGTGGAGGAAGTGGACGAAGTGGAGGAAGTGGACGAATTGAAATAAGTGGACGAATTGGACGATGTTGAGGAAGTGGAGGAAATGGGGGAAGTGGACGAAGTGGTCGAAGTGGACGAAGTGGACGAAGTCGAAGATATGGACGAAGTAGACGAAGTTGACGAAGTGGACGAAGTTGACGAAGGGGACGAAGTGGACGAAGTGGAAAAAGTGTTGGAAGTGGGGGAACTGTAGGAAGTGGAGGAAATGGACGAAGTGGAGGAAGTGGAAGAAGTGGAGATAGTGGAGTAAGTGGAGGAAGTGGAGGAAGTTGAAGAAGTGGACGAAGTTGACGAAGTGGACGAAATGCAGGAAGTGGAGGAAGTTGACGAAGTGGACGAAGTGGAGCAAGCGGACGAAGTGGAGGTAGTGGAGGAAGTGGACGAAGTAGAGGAAGCGGAGGAAGTGGAGGAAGTTGAGGAAGTTGAGAAAGTGGACGAAGTGGAGGAGGTGGAAGAAGTGGAGGAAGTTGACGAACCGGAGGAAGTGGAGGAACTGGAGGAAGTTGACGAAGTGGACGAAGGGGAATAAGGGGACGAAGGGGACGAAGTGGACGAAGTCGACGAAGGGGACGAAGTGTAGGAAGTGGAGGAAGTGGAGGAAGTGAACGAAGGAGAGGAAGTGGAGGAAGTGGAGGACGTTGACGAAGTGGAGGAAGTTGACGAAGTGGAAGAAGTGGAGGTAGGGGAGGAAGTGGAGGAAGTTGAAGAAGTGGAGGAAGTGGAGGAAGTCGACGAAGTGGAGGAAGTGGAGGAAGTGGACGAAGTAGAGGAAGCGGAGGAAGTGGACGAAGTTGAGGAAGGTGAGGAAGTTGAGGAAGTTGACGAAGGGGAGGAGGTGGAAGAAGTGGAGAAAGTTGACAAAGTGGAGGAAGTGGAAGAAGTTGACAAAGTGGAGGAAGTGGAGGAATTGGAGGAAATTGATAAAGTGGACGAAGTGGACGAAGTGGACGAGGGGAACGAAGGGGACGAAGGGGACGAAGGGGACGATGTGGAGGAAGTGGAGGAAGTGGAAGAAGTGGAGGAAGTGGAGGAAGTTGAAGAAGTGGACGAAGTGGACGAAGTGGAGGAAATGGAGGTAGTAGACGAAGTTGAGGTAATGGAGGAAATGGTCGAAGTGGTCGAAGTTGACGAAGTGGAAGAAGTGCACGAAGTTGATGAAGTGGAGGAAGTGGACGTAGTTGACGAACTAGACGAAGTGGAGGAAGTTGATGAAGTGGAAGATGGGGACGAAGTGGACGATGGAGACGAAGTGGAGGAAGCAGAGGAAGTTGAAGAAGTGGACGAAGTGGAGGAAGTGGAGGAAATGGACGAAGTGGACGAGGTGGACGAAGGGGACGAAGTAGAGGAAGTGGAAGGAGTTGAAGAAGTGGACGAATTGGACGAAGTGGACGATGTGGAGGAAGTGGAGGAAATGGAGGAAGTGGACGAAGTGGTCGAAGTGGACGAGGTGGAAGAAGTGGACGAAGTGGACGAAGTAAAGGAAATGGAGGAAGTGGACGAACTGGTCGAAGTGGACGAAGTGGAGGAACTGGAGGAAGTGGACGAAGTGGACCAAGTGGAGGAATTGGAGGAAATTGACGAAGGGGACGAAGGGGACGAAGGGGACAAAGTGGTCGAAGTGGACGAAGTGGACGAAGTGGAAGAAGTGGAAGAAGTAGAAGGAGTGGAGGAAGTGGAGGAACTGGGGGAACTGGAGGAAATGGACGAAGTGGACGAAGTGGAGGTAGTGGAGGAAGTTGATGAAGTGGACGAAGTGGTCAAAGTCGACGAAGTGGACGAAATTGACGAGGTTAACGAAGTGGACGAGGTGGAAGAAGTGGACGAAGTGGAAGAACTGGACGAAGTGGAGGAAGTGGACGAAGTGGAGGAAGTTGAGGAAGTTGAGGAAGTGGACGAAGTGGGGGAGGTGGACGAAGTTGACGAAGTGGACGAAGTGGATGAAGTGGACGAATTTGAGAAAATGGAGGAAGTAGAGGAAGTAGACAAAGAAAGTGGAGAAAGTGGACGATGTGGACGAAGTTGAGAAAGTGGAGGAAGTGGACGAAATGGACGATGTGGACGAAGTGGACGAAGTTGAAGAAGTGGAGGAAGTGGAGGAAGTGGAGGAAGTGGAGGAAATGGAAAAACTGGACGAAGTGGAAGAAGTGGAGGTAGTGGAGGAAGTGGAGGAAGTGGAGGAAGTTGAAGAAGTGGACGAACTGGACGAAGTGGAGGAAGGGGAGGAAGTAGACGAAGTGGACGAAGTGGAGGAAGTGGAGGAAGTGGAGGAAGTGGACAAAGTGGACGAAGTGGACGAAGTGGACGAAGGGGACGAAGGGGACGAAGTGGAGGAAGTGGACGAAGTTGAGTAAGTGGAAGAAGTGGACAAAGTGAAGGAAGTGGAGGAAGTGGAGGAAGTTGAACAAGTGGAGGAAGTGGACGAAGTGGAGGATGTCGAGGAAATGGAGGGAGTGGACGAAGTGGTCGAAGTGGACGAAGTAGAGGAAGTGGAGGAAGTGGAGGAAGTTGAAGAAATGGACGAATTTGAGGAAATGGAGGAAGTGGACAAAGTGGTCGAAGTGGACAAAGTGCAGGAAGTTGACGAAGTGGAGGAAGTTGACGAAATGGACGAAAGGGACGAAGTGGAGCAAGTGAAAGAAGTAGAGGAAGTAGAGGAAGTGGACGAAGTGCTCAAAGTGGATGAAATGGACAAAGTGGAAGAAGTGGAGGAAGTTGAAGAAGTGGACGAAGTTGACGAAGTGGACGAAGTGGATGAAGTGGATAAAGTGGAGGAAGTAGACGAAGTGGTCGAAGTGGACGAAGTTGACGAAGTGGACGAAGTGGACGAAGTGGACGAAGTGGACGAAGAGGACGAAGTGGACGAAGTGGACGAAGTGGACGAAGTGGACGAAGTGGACGAAGTGGAGGAAGTAGAGGAAGTGCAGGAAGTGGAGGAAGTTGAAGAAGTGGACGAAGTGGAGGAAATGGAGGAAGTGGACGAAGTGGTCGAAGTGGACGAAGTGGAGGAAATGGAGGAAGTGGAGGAAACGGAGGAAGTGGAGGAAGTGGAGGACCTGGAAGAAGTGGACGAAGTGGAGGAAATGGAGGAAGTGGACGAAGTGGTCGAAGTGGACGAAGTGGAAGAAGTAGAAGAAGGGGACGAAGTGACGGAAGATAACGAAGTGGAAGAAGTGGAAGAAGTGGAAGAAGTGGAGGTAGTGGAGGAAGTGTAGGAAGTGGAGGAAGTTGATGAAGTGGACGAAGTTGACGAAGTGGATGAAGTGGACGAAGTGGAGGAAGTGGAGGAAATGGAGGAAGCAGACGAAGTGGAGGAAGTGGACGAAGTGGAGAAAATGGACGAAGTGGAGGAAGTTGAGGAAGGTGAGGAAGTGGACGAAGTGGACGAAGGGGATGAAGGGCACGAAGGGGAAGAAGTGGAGGCAATGGAGGAAGCGGACGAAGTGGAGGAAGTGGAGGAAGTGGAGGAATTGGAGGAAGTTGAAGAAGTGGAGGAAGTGGAGGAAGTTGAAGAAGTGGACGAAGTGGAGGAAGGTGACGAAGGGCACGAAGTCGACGAAGTGGACGAAGTGGTCGAAGTGGACGAAGTGGAGGAAGTAGACGAAGTGGACGAAGTGGAGGAAGGGGATGAAGTGTAGGAAGTGGAGGAAGTGGATGAAGTGGAGGAAGTGAACGAGGTAGAGGAAGTGGAGGAAGTGGAGGAAATGGACGAAGTGGGTGAAGTGGAGGAAGTGGAGGAAGTGGAGGTAGTGGAGGAAGTGGAGGAAGTTGAAGAAGTGGACGAAGTGGAGGAAGTGGAGGAAGTAGACGAAGTGGACGAAGTGGTGGAAGGGGACGAAGTGTAGGAAGTGGAGGAAGTGGAGGAAGTGAACGAAGTAGAGGAAGTGGAGGAAGTGGAGGAAGTTGACGAAGTGGAGGAAGTTGACGAAGTGGAAGAAGTTGAGGTAGGGGAGGAAGTGGAGGTAGTTTAAGAAGTGGAGGAAGTGGAGGAAGTTGACGAAGGGGAGGAGGTGGAGGAAGTGGACGAAGTAGAGGAAGCGGAGGAAGTGGAAGAAGTTGAGGAAGGTGAGGAAGGTGAGGAAGGTGAGGAAGTTGAGGAAGTTGACGAAGGGGAGGAGGTGGAAGAAGTGGAGGAAGTTGAGAAAGTGGAGGAAGTGGAGGAAGTTTGCAAAGTGGAAGAAGTGGAGGAACTGGAGGAACTTGATGATGTGGACGAAGTGGACGAGGGGAACGAAGGGGACGAAGGGGACGAAGGGGACGAAGGGGACGATGTGGAGGAAGTGGAGGAAGTGGAAGAAGTGGAGGAAGTGGAGGAAGTTGAAGAAATGGACGAAGTGGACGAAGTGGAGGAAATCGAGGTAGTGGACGAAGTGGAGGTAATGGAGGAAATGGACGAAGTGGTCGAAGTTGACGAAGTGGAAGAAGTGCACGAAGTTGATCAAGTGGAGGAAGTGGACGTAGTTGACGAAGTAGACGAAGTGGAGGAAGTTGATGAAGTGGACGATGGGGACGAAGTGGAGGAAGTGGAGGAAGCAGAGGAAGTTGAAGAAGTGGACGAAGTGGACGATGTGGAGGAAGTGGACGAGGTAGACGAAGGGGACGAAGTAGAGGAAGTGGAAGGAGTTGAAGAAGTGGACGAATTGGACGATGTGGAGGAAGTGGAGGAAATGGAGGAAGTGGACGAAGTGGTCGAAGTGGACGAAGTGGAAGAAGTGGACGAAGTGGAGGAGCTGGACGAAGTGGACGTAGGGGAGGAAGGGGACGGAGGGGACGTAGGGGACGAGCTGGAGGAAGTGGAGGAAATGGAGGAATTGGACGAAGTGGAGGAAGTGGAGGAAGTGGAGGAAGTGGAGGAAGTGGAGAAAGTGGACGAAGTGGAGTAAGTGGAGGAAATGGAGGAAGTGGACGAAGTGGACGAAGTGGTCGAAGTGGACGAAAAGGACGAAGTGGACGAAGTGGACGAAGTGGAGGAAGTGGAAGAAGTGGAGGAAGTTGAAGAAGTGGACGAAGTTGACGAAGTGGAGGAAGTGGACGAAGTGGAGGAAGTGGAGGATGTAGACGAAATGGAAGCACTGGATGAAGTGGAGGAAAGGGAGGAAGCTGAGCAAGTTGAGGAAATGGACGAAGTGGAGGAAGTGGAGGAAGTGGAGGAAGTTGACGAAGTGGAGGAAGTGGAGGAAGTGACGAAGTGGAGGAAGTGGATGAAGTGGAGGAAGTGGAGGAAATGGAGGAAGTGGAGGAAGTGGACGAAGTGGTCGAAGTTGACGAAGTTGATGAAGTGCAAGAAGTAGAAGAAGTGGACGAAGTTGACGAATTGGAGGAAGTGGACGAAGTGGAGGAAGATGACGAAGTGGACGAAGTGGAAGAAGCGGAGGTAGTGGACGAAGTTGACGAAGTGGACGAACTGGACGAAGTGGAGGAAAGGGAGGAAACGGAGGAAGCAGACAAAGTGGACAAAGTGGGGAAGTGGACGAAGGGGAGGAAGTGGAGGAAGTGGAGAAAGTGGACGAAGTGGAGGAAGTTGAGGAAGTGGACGAATTGGGGGAGGTGGAGGCAGTCGAGGAAGTGGACGAAGTGGAGGAAGTGGACGAAGTGGACGAAGTTGACGAAGTGGACAAAGTAGAGGAAGTTGAGGAAGTGGATGAAGTGGATGAAGTGGAGGAAGTGAACGAGGTAGAGGAAGTGGAGGAAGTGGAGGAAGTGGAGGAAGTGGAGGAAATGGACGAAGTGGGTGAAGTGGAGGAAGTGGAGGAAGTGGAGGTAGTGGAGGAAGTGGAGGAAGTTGAAGAAGTGGACGAAGTGGAGGAAGTGGAGGAAGTAGACGAAGTGGACGAAGTGGTGGAAGGGGACGAAGTGTAGGAAGTGGAGGAAGTGGAGGAAGTGAACGAAGTGGAGGAAGTGGAGGAAGTGGAGGAAGTTGACGAAGTGGAGGAAGTTAACGAAGTGGAAGAAGTGGAGGTAGGGGAGGAAGTGGAGGTAGTTTAAGAAGTGGAGGAAGTGGAGGAAGTTGACGAAGGGGAGGAGGTGGAGGAAGTGGACGAAGTAGAGGAAGCGGAGGAAGTGGAAGAAGTTGAGGAAGGTGAGGAAGGTGAGGAAGTTGAGGAAGTTGACGAAGGGGAGGAGGTGGAAGAAGTGGAGGAAGTTGACAAAGTGGAGGAAGTGGAGGAAGTTTGCAAAGTGGAAGAAGTGGAGGAACTGGAGGAACTTGATGATGTGGACGAAGTGGACGAGGGGAACGAAGGGGACGAAGGGGACGAAGGGGACGATGTGGAGCAAGTGGAGGAAGTGGAAGAAGTGGAGGAAGTGGAGGAAGTTGAAGAAATGGACGAAGTGGACGAAGTGGAGGAAATCGAGGTAGTGGACGAAGTGGAGGTAATGGAGGAAATGGACGAAGTGGTCGAAGTTGACGAAGTGGAAGAAGTGCACGAAGTTGATCAAGTGGAGGAAGTGGACGTAGTTGACGAAGTAGACGAAGTGGAGGAAGTTGATGAAGTGGACGATGGGGACGAAGTGGAGGAAGTGGAGGAAGCAGAGGAAGTTGAAGAAGTGGACGAAGTGGAGGAAGTGGAGGAAATGGACGAAGTGGACGAGGTAGACGAAGGGGACGAAGTAGAGGAAGTGGAAGGAGTTGAAGAAGTGGACGAATTGGACGATGTGGAGGAAGTGGAGGAAATGGAGGAAGTGGACGAAGTGGTCGAAGTGGACGAAGTGGAAGAAGTGGACGAAGTGGAGGAGCTGGACGAAGTGGACGTAGGGGAGGAAGGGGACGGAGGGGACGTAGGGGACGAGCTGGAGGAAGTGGAGGAAATGGAGGAATTGGACGAAGTGGAGGAAGTGGAGGAAGTGGAGGAAGTGGAGGAAGTGGAGAAAGTGGACGAAGTGGAGTAAGTGGAGGAAATGGAGGACGTGGACGAAGTGGACGAAGTGGACGAAGTGGTCGAAGTGGACGAAAAGGACGAAGTGGACGAAGTGGACGAAGTGGAGGAAGTGGAAGAAGTGGAGGAAGTTGAAGAAGTGGACGAAGTTGACGAAGTGGAGGAAGTGGACGAAGTGGAGGAAGTGGAGGATGTAGACGAAATGGAAGCACTGGATGAAGTGGAGGAAAGGGAGGAAGCTGAGCAAGTTGAGGAAATGGACGAAGTGGAGGAAGTGGAGGAAGTGGAGGAAGTTGACGAAGTGGAGGAAGTGGAGGAAGTTGACGAAGTGGAGGAAGTGGAGGAAGTGACGAAGTGGAGGAAGTGGATGAAGTGGAGGAAGTGGAGGAAATGGAGGAAGTGGAGGAAGTGGACGAAGTGGTCGAAGTTGACGAAGTTGATGAAGTGCAAGAAGTAGAAGAAGTGGACGAAGTTGACGAATTGGAGGAAGTGGACGAAGTGGAGGAAGATGACGAAGTGGACGAAGTGGACGAAGTGGAAGAAGCGGAGGTAGTGGACGAAGTTGACGAAGTGGACGAACTGGACGAAGTGGAGGAAAGGGAGGAAACGGAGGAAGCAGACAAAGTGGACAAAGTGGGGAAGTGGACGAAGGGGAGGAAGTGGAGGAAGTGGACGAAGTGGAGAAAGTGGACGAAGTGGAGGAAGTTGAGGAAGTGGACGAATTGGGGGAGGTGGAGGCAGTCGAGGAAGTGGACGAAGTGGAGGAAGTGGACGAAGTGGACGAAGTTGACGAAGTGGACAAAGTAGAGGAAGTTGAGGAAGTGGATGAAGTGGAGGAAGTGGACGAAGTGGAGGAAGTAGACGAAGTGGAGGAAGTTGAGGAAGTTGAGGAAGAGTAGGAAATGGACGAAGTGGGGGAGGTGGAGGAAGTGGAGGAAGTTGACGAAGGGGAGGAGGTGGAGGAAGTGGACGAAGTAGAGGAAGCGGAGGAAGTGGAAGAAGTTGAGGAAGGTGAGGAAGTTGAGGAAGTTGACGAAGGGGAGGAGGTGGAAGAAGTGGAGGAAGTTGACAAAGTGGAGGAAGTGGAGGAAGTTTGCAAAGTGGAAGAAGTGGAGGAACTGGAGGAACTTGATGATGTGGACGAAGTGGACGAGGGGAACGAAGGGGACGAAGGGGACGATGTGGAGGAAGTGGAGGAAGTGGAAGAAGTGGAGGAAGTGGAGGAAGTTGAAGAAATGCACGAAGTGGACGAAGTGGAGGAAATGGAGGTAGTGGACGAAGTGGAGGTAATGGAGGAAATGGACGAAGTGGTCGAAGTTGACGAAGTGGAAGAAGTGCACGAAGTTGATCAAGTGGAGGAAGTGGACGTAGTTGACGAAGTAGACGAAGTGGAGGAAGTTGATGAAGTGGACGATGGCGACGAAGTGGACGAAGTGGAGGAAGTGGAGGAAGCAGAGGAAGTTGAAGAAGTGGACGAAGTGGAGGAAGTGGAGGAAATGGACGAAGTGGACGAGGTGGACGAAGGGGACGAAGTAGAGGAAGTGGAAGGAGTTGAAGAAGTGGACGAATTGGACGATGTGGAGGAAGTGGAGGAAATGGAGGAAGTGGACGAAGTGGTCGAAGTGGACGAAGTGGAAGAAGTGGACGAAGTGGAGGAACTGGACGAAGTGGATGTAGGGGAGGAAGGGGACGGAGGGGACGTAGGGGACGAGCTGGAGGAAGTGGAGGAAATGGAGGAATTGGACGAAGTGGAGGAAGTGGAGGAAGTGGAGGAAGTGGAGAAAGTGGACGAAGTGGAGTAAGTGGAGGAAATGGAGGAAGTGGACGAAGTGGACGAAGTGGTCGAAGTGGACGAAAAGGACGAAGTGGACGAAGTGGACGAAGTGGAGGAAGTGGAAGAAGTGGAGGAAGTTGAAGAAGTGGACGAAGTTGACGAAGTGGAGGAAGTGGACGAAGTGGAGGAAGTGGAGGATGTAGACGAAATGGAAGCACTGGATGAAGTGGAGGAAAGGGAGGAAGCTGAGCAAGTTGAGGAAATGGACGAAGTGGAGGAAGTGGAGGAAGTGGAGGAAGTTGACGAAGTGGAGGAAGTGGAGGAAGTTGACGAAGTGGAGGAAGTGGAGGAAGTGACGAAGTGGAGGAAGTGGATGAAGTGGAGGAAGTGGAGGAAATGGAGGAAGTGGAGGAAGTGGACGAAGTGGTCGAAGTTGACGAAGTTGATGAAGTGCAAGAAGTAGAAGAAGTGGACGAAGTTGACGAATTAGAGGAAGTGGACGAAGTGGAGGAAGATGACGAAGTGGACGAAGTGGAAGAAGCGGAGGTAGTGGACCAAGTTGACGAAGTGGACGAACTGGACGAAGTGGAGGAAAGGGAGGAAACGGAGGAAGCAGACAAAGTGGACAAAGTGGGGAAGTGGACGAAGGGGAGGAAGTGGAGGAAGTGGAGAAAGTGGACGAAGTGGAGGAAGTTGAGGAAGTGGACGAATTGGGGGAGGTGGAGGCAGTCGAGGAAGTGGACGAAGTGGAGGAAGTGGACGAAGTGGACGAAGTTGACGAAGTGGACAAAGTAGAGGAAGTTGAGGAAGTGGATGAAGTGGATGAAGTGGAGGAAGTGAACGAGGTAGAGGAAGTGGAGGAAGTGGAGGAAGTGGAGGAAATGGACGAAGTGGGTGAAGTGGAGGAAGTGGAGGAAGTGGAGGTAGTGGAGGAAGTGGAGGAAGTTGAAGAAGTGGACGAAGTGGAGGAAGTGGAGGAAGTAGACGAAGTGGACGAAGTGGTGGAAGGGGACGAAGTGTAGGAAGTGGAGGAAGTGGAGGAAGTGAACGAAGTGGAGGAAGTGGAGGAAGTGGAGGAAGTTGACGAAGTGGAGGAAGTTAACGAAGTGGAAGAAGTGGAGGTAGGGGAGGAAGTGGAGGTAGTTTAAGAAGTGGAGGAAGTGGAGGAAGTTGACGAAGGGGAGGAGGTGGAGGAAGTGGACGAAGTAGAGGAAGCGGAGGAAGTGGAAGAAGTTGAGGAAGGTGAGGAAGGTGAGGAAGTTGAGGAAGTTGACGAAGGGGAGGAGGTGGAAGAAGTGGAGGAAGTTGACAAAGTGGAGGAAGTGGAGGAAGTTTGCAAAGTGGAAGAAGTGGAGGAACTGGAGGAACTTGATGATGTGGACGAAGTGGACGAGGGGAACGAAGGGGACGAAGGGGACGAAGGGGACGATGTGGAGGAAGTGGAGGAAGTGGAAGAAGTGGAGGAAGTGGAGGAAGTTGAAGAAATGGACGAAGTGGACGAAGTGGAGGAAATCGAGGTAGTGGACGAAGTGGAGGTAATGGAGGAAATGGACGAAGTGGTCGAAGTTGACGAAGTGGAAGAAGTGCACGAAATTGATCAAGTGGAGGAAGTGGACGTAGTTGACGAAGTAGACGAAGTGGAGGAAGTTGATGAAGTGGACGATGGGGACGAAGTGGAGGAAGTGGAGGAAGCAGAGGAAGTTGAAGAAGTGGACGAAGTGGAGGAAGTGGAGGAAATGGACGAAGTGGACGAGGTAGACGAAGGGGACGAAGTAGAGGAAGTGGAAGGAGTTGAAGAAGTGGACGAATTGGACGATGTGGAGGAAGTGGAGGAAATGGAGGAAGTGGACGAAGTGGTCGAAGTGGACGAAGTGGAAGAAGTGGACGAAGTGGAGGAGCTGGACGAAGTGTACGTAGGGGAGGAAGGGGACGGAGGGGACGTAGGGGACGAGCTGGAGGAAGTGGAGGAAATGGAGGAATTGGACGAAGTGGAGGAAGTGGAGGAAGTGGAGGAAGTGGAGGAAGTGGAGAAAGTGGACGAAGTGGAGTAAGTGGAGGAAATGGAGGAAGTGGACGAAGTGGACGAAGTGGACGAAGTGGTCGAAGTGGACGAAAAGGACGAAGTGGACGAAGTGGACGAAGTGGAGGAAGTGGAAGAAGTGGAGGAAGTTGAAGAAGTGGACGAAGTTGACGAAGTGGAGGAAGTGGACGAAGTGGAGGAAGTGGAGGATGTAGACGAAATGGAAGCACTGGATGAAGTGGAGGAAAGGGAGGAAGCTGAGCAAGTTGAGGAAATGGACGAAGTGGAGGAAGTGGAGGAAGTGGAGGAAGTTGACGAAGTGGAGGAAGTGGAGGAAGTTTTTCGAAGTGGAGGAAGTGGAGGAAGTGACGAAGTGGAGGAAGTGGATGAAGTGGAAGAAGTGGAGGAAATGGAGGAAGTGGAGGAAGTGGACGAAGTGGTCGAAGTTGACGAAGTTGAGGAAGTGGAAGAAGTAGAAGAAGTGGACGAAGTTGACGAATTGGAGGAAGTGGACGAAGTGGAGGAAGATGACGAAGTGGACGAAGTGGAAGAAGCGGAGGTAGTGGAGGAGGTGGAGGAAGTTGAAGAAGTGGACGAAGTGGACGAAGTGGACGAACTGGACGAAGTGGAGGAAAGGGAGGAAACGGAGGAAGCAGACAAAGTGGACGAAGTGGGGAAGTGGACGAAGGGGAGGAAGTGGACGAAGTGGACGAAGTGGAGAAAGTGGACGAAGTGGAGGAAGTTGAGGAAGTGGACGAATTGGGGGAGGTGGAGGGAGTCGAGGAAGTGGACGAAGTGGAGGAAGTGGACGAAGTGGACGAAGTTGACAAAGTTGACGAAGTGGACAAAGTAGAGGAAGTTGAGGAAGTGGATGAAGTGGAGGAAGTGGACGAAGTGGAGGAAGTAGACGAAGTGGAGGAATTTGAGGAATTTGAGGAAGAGTAGGAAATGGACGAAGTGGGGGAGGTGGAGGAAGTGGAGGAAGTTGACGAAGTAGAGTATGTGGAGGAAATGGAGGAAGTGTAGGAAGTGGACGAAGTGGTCGAAGTTGACGAAGTGGACGAAGTTGAGGTAGTGGACGAAGTGGACGAAGTGGAAGAAGTAGAGGAAGTCGGCAAAGAAAGTGGAGGAAGGGGACGATGTGGACGAAGTTGAGGAAGTGGAGGAAGTGGCCGAAGTGGAAGAAGTGGAGGAAGTGGAGGAAGTGGAGGAAGTGGAGGAAATGGACAAAGTGGACGAAGTGGAAGAAGTTGAGGTAGTGGAGGAAGTGGAGGAAGTTGAAGAAGTGGACGAAGTTGCCGAAGTGGAGGAAGTGGACGAAGTTAACGAAGTGGACGAAGTGGACAAAGTGGACGAAGTGAACGAAGTGGACGAAGTGGACGAAGGGGACGAAGGGGACGATGTGGAGGATGTAGACGAAGTGGACGAAGTGTAGAAAGTTGAGGAAGTTGAGGAAGTGGACGAAGTTAGGGAGGTGGAGGAAGTGGAGGAAGTTGGCGAAGTGGAGGAAGTGGAGGAAGTTGACGAAGTGGACGAAGTGGACAAAGTGGACGAAGTGGACGAAGTGGACAAAGTGTACAAAGTGGATGAAGTGGACGAAGGGGACGAAGGGGACGAAGTGGAGGAAGTGGACGAAGTTGAGGAAGTGGACAAAGTGCAGGAAGTGAAGGAAGTTGAAGAAGTGGACGAAGTGGAGGATGTGGAGGAAATGGAGGAAGTGCACGAAGTGGTCGAAGTGGACGAAGTTAACGAAGTGGACGAAGTGGACGAAGTTGACGAAGTGGACGAAGTTGACCAAGTGGACGAAGTGGACGAAGTAGAGGAAGTGGAGGAAGTGGAGGAAGTTGAAGAAGTGGACGAAATGGACTAAATGGAGGAAATGGAGGAAGTGGACGAAGTGGTCGAAGTGGACGAAGTGGACAAAGTGCAGGAAGTTGAGGAAGTTGACGAAGTGTAGGAAGTTGACGAAGTTGAGGAAGTTGACGAAGTGGACGAAGAGGACGAAGTGGAGCAAGTGAAAGAGGTAGAGAAAGTGGAGGAAGTGGATGAAGTGCTCAAAGTGGATGAACTGGACGAAGTGGAAGAAGTGAAGGAAGTGGAGGAAGTGGACGAAGAGGAGAAAGTGGACGAAGTTGACGAAGTGGAGGAAGAGGAGAAAGTGGACAAAGTTAAGGAAGTGGACGAAGTGGAGGAAATGGAGGAAGTGGAGGAAATGGAGGAAGCAGACGAAGTGGACGAAGAGGAGGAAGTGGAGGAAGTGGACGAAGTGGAGAAAGTGGACGAAGTGGAGGAAGTTGAGGAAGTGGACGAAGTGGGGGAGGTGGAGGCAGTCGAGGAAGTGGAGGAAGTGGACGAAGTGGACGAAGTTGACGAAGTGGACGAAGTGGACGAAGTGGACGAAGTGGACGAAGTGGACGAAGTGGACGAAGTGGACGAAGTGGACGAAGTGGAGGAAGTGGAGGAAGGGGACGGAGGGGATGAAGGGGACGAAGTGGAGGAAGTGGAGGAAATGGAGGAATTGGACGAAGTGGAGGAAGTGGACGAAGTGGAGGAAATTGAAGAAGTGGAGGAAGTGGACGAAGTGGAGTAAGTGGAGGAAATGGAGGAAGTGGACGAAGTGGTCGAAGTGGACGAAGTGGACGAAAAGGACGAAATTGGCGAAGTGGACGAAGTGGAGGAAGTGGAAGAAGTGGACGAAGTTGAAGAAGTGGACGAAGTTGACGAAGTCGAGGAAGTGGACGAAGTGGAGGAAGTGGAGGATGTAGACGAAATGGAGGAAGTGGATGAAGTGGAGGAAAGGGAGGAAGTTGAGCAAGTTGAGGAAATGGACAAAGTGGAGGAAGTGGAGGAAGTGGAGGAAGTGGAGGAAGTGGAGGAAGTTGACGAAGTGGAGGAAGTGGAGGAAGTTAACGAAGCTGAGGAACTGGATGAAGTGGAGGAAGTCGAGGAAATGGAGGAAGTGGACGAAGTGGTCGAAGTTGACGAAGTTGATGAAGTGGAAGAAGTAGAAGAAGTGGACGAAGGTTACGAATTGGAGGGAGTGGACGAAGTAGGGAAAGATGACGAAGTGGACGAAGTGGTTAAGCGGAGGTAGTGGAGGAAGTGGAGGAAGTTGAAGAAGTGGACGAAGTTGACGAAGTGGACGAACTGGACGAAGTGGAGGAAGTGGAGGAAATGGAGGAAGCAGACGAAGTGGACGAACTGGGGAAGTGGACGAAGAGGAGGAAGTGGAGGAAGTGGAAGAAGTGGAGAAATTGGACAAAGTGGAGGAAGTTGAGGAAGTTGAGGAAGTGGACGAATTGGGGGAGGTGGAGGCAGTCGAGGAAGTTGACGAAGTGGAGTAAGTGGACGAAGTTGACAAAGTTGACGAAGTGGACAAAGTGGAGGAAGTTGAGGAAGTGGATGAAGTGGAGGAAGTGGACGAAGTGGAGGAAGTAGACGAAGTGGAGGAAGTTGAGGAAGTTGAGGAAGAGTAGGAAATGGATGAAGTGGGGGACGTGGAGGAAGTGGAGGAAGTTGACGAAGTGGACGAAGTGAAGTATGTGGAGGAAATGGAGGAAGTGTAGGAAGTGGACTAAGTGGTCGAAGTTGACGAAGTGGACGAAGTTGACCAAGTGGACGAAGTGGAAGAAGTAGAGGAAGTAGGCAAAGAAAGTGGAGGAAGTGGACGATGTGGACGAAGTTGAGGAAGTGGAGGAAGTGGCTGAAGTGGAAGAAGTGGAGGAAGTGGAGGAAGTGGAGGAAGTGGAGGAAATGGACAAAGTGGACGAAGTGGAAGAAGTTGAGGTAGTGGAGGAAGTGGAGGAAGTGGAGGAAGTTGAAGAAGTGGACGAAGTTGCCGAAGTGGAGGAAGTGGACGAGGTTGACGAAGTGGAGGAAGTGGACAAAGTGGACGAAGTGAATGAAGTGGACGAAGTGGAAAAAGTGGACGAAGTGGACGAAGGGGACGAAGGGGACGAAGGGGACGAAGTGGAGGAAGTGGACGAAGTTGAGGAAGTGGACGAAGTGAACAAAGTGGAGGATGTGGAGGAAATGGACGAAGTGGACGAAGTGGTCGAAGTGGACGAAGTTGACGAAGTGGACGAAGTGGACGAAGTGGAGGAAGTGGAGGAAGTTGAAGAAGTGGACAATGTGGACGATGTGGACGAAGTGGAGGAAATGGACGCAGTGAACGCAGTGGTCGAAGTGGACGAAGTGGACAAAGTGCAGGAAGTTGAGGAAGTGGAGGAAGTGGACGAAGGGGACGAAGTGGAGCAAGTGAAAGAAGTAGAGGAAGTGGAGGATGTGGACGAAGTGGACGAAGTGCTCAAAGTGGATGAACTGGACGAAGTGGAAGAAGTGGAGGGATTGGAGGATGTTGAAGAAGTGGACGAAATTGACGAAGTGGAGGAAGTGGACGAAGTGGAGGAAGTGGAGGATGTAGACGAAATGGAGGAAGTGGAGAAAATGGAGGAAAGGGAGGAAGTTGAGCAAGTTGAGGTAATGGAGGAAGTGGAGGAAGTTGACAAAGTTGAGGAAGTGGATTAAGTGGAGGAAGCGGAGGAAATGAAGGAAGTGGACGAAGTGGACGAAGTGGTCGAAGTTGACGAAGTGGACGAAGTTGACGAAGTGGAAGAAGTAGAAGAAGTGGACGAAGTTGACGAAGGAGAGGAAGTGGACGAAGGGGAGGAAGATGACGAAGTGGAAGAAGTGGTGGTAGTGGAGGAAGTAAAGGAAGTGGAGGAAGTTGAAGAAGTGGACGAAGTTGACGAAGTGGACGAAGTGGAGGAAGTGGAGGAAATGGAGGAAGCACACGAAGTGGACGAAGTGGAGGAAGTGGACGAAGAAGAGGAAGTGGAGGAAGTGGGCGAAGTGGAGAAGGTGGACGAAGTGGAGGAAGTTGAGGAAGTTGAGGAAGTGGACGAATTGGGCGAGGTGGAGGCAGTCGAGGAAGTTGACGAAGTGGAGGAAGTGGACGAAGTTGACAAAGTGGACGAAGTGGACGAAGGGGATGTAGGGGATGAAGGGACGAAGTGGAGGAAGTGGAGGAAATGGAGGAAGTGGAGGAAGTGGAGGAAGTGGAGAAAGTTGAAGAAGTGGAGGAAATGGACGAAGTAGAGTATGTGGAGGAAATGGAGGAAGTGGAGGAAGTGCACGAAGTGGTCGAAGTGGACGAAGTGGACGAAGTAGACGAAGTGGAGGAAGTAGAGGAAGTGGAAGAAGTGGAGGAAGTTGAAGAAGTGGATGAAGTGGAGGAAGTGGAGGAAATAGAGGAAGTGGACGAAGCGGTCGAAGTGGACGAAGTGGAGGAAGTTGAGGAAGTGCACGAAGTGGAGGAAGTGGACGAAGTGGAGGAAGTAGACGAAGTGGAGGAAGTTGAGGAAGTGGACGAAGTGGGGGAGGTGGAGGAAGTGGAGGAAGTTGACGAAGTGGAGGAAGTGGACGAAGTTGAGGAAGTGGACGAAGTGGACTAAGTGGAGGTAGTTGAAGAAGTGGTTGAAGTCGACGAAGTGGACGAAGTGGAGAAGTTGACGAAGTGGAGGAAGTGGACGAAGTGGAAGAAGTGGACGAACTGGACGAACTGGACGAGTAGACGATATGGACAAAGTTGAAGAAGTGGACGAAGTGGAGGAAGTGGACAAAGTGGAGGAAGTGGAGGAATTTGACGAAGTGGACGGTGAGGACGAAGGAGACAAGGTGGAGGAAGTGGAGGAAATGGAGGAAGTTGAAGAAGTGGACATAGTGGACGAAGTGGACGAAGGGGAGGAAATGGAGGAAGTGGACGAAGTGGTCGAGGTGGACGAAGTGGAAGAAGTAGACGAAGTGGTCGAAGTCGACCAAGTTGCCGAAATTGACGAGTTGGACGAAATTGACGAAGTGGATGAAGAGGACGAAGTGGAAGAAGTGGACGTAGTGGAGGATGTGGACGAAGTGCACGAATTTGATGAAGTGGACGAAGTGGAGGAAGTAGACGAAGTAGAGGAATGTGACAAAGTGGACGAACTGGACGAGGTGGACGAAGACGAAGTGTAAGAAGTGGAGGAAGTGGCGGAAGTGGACGAAGTGGACGAAGACGAAGTGGACAAAGTGGAAGAAGTGGACGAAGTTGACGAAGTGGAAGATGTTGACCAAGTGGAAGAAGTGGACGAAGTTCTTCATGTGGAGGAAGTGGAGGAAGATGACGAAGGGGAAGAAGTGGACGAAGTAGAGGAAGTTGACGAAGTGGAAGAAGTGGACGAAGTTGACGAAGTGGAAGAAGCGGAAGAAGTGGACAAAGTTGACGAAATGGAGGAAGTGGCGGAAGTGGAGGAAGATGACGAAGTGGACAAAGTGGAGGAAGTGGAGGAAGTTGACGAAGTGGACGAAGTGGAAAAGGGGGACAAAGTGGAGGAAGAGGAGCAAGTGGAGGAAGTGGAGGAAGTTGAAGAAGTGGACGAAGTGGAGGAAGTGGGGGAAGTGGAGGAAGTGGAAGAAGTGGAGGAAACGGAGGAAGTGGACGAAGTGGACGAAGGGGACGAAGGGGACGATGTGGAGGATGTAGACGAAGTGGACGAAGTGTAGAAAGTTGAGGAAGTTGAGGAAGTGGACGAAGTTAGGGAGGTGGAGGAAGTGGAGGAAGTTGGCGAAGTGGAGGAAGTGGACGAAGTTGACGAAGTGGACGAAGTGGACAAAGTGGACGAAGTGGACGAAGTGGACGAAGTGGGGGAAGTGGACGAAGTGGGGGAGGTGGAGGAAGTGGAGGAAGTGGGGGAGGTGGAGGAAGTGGAGGAAGTTGACGAAGTGGAGGAAGTGGACGAAGTTGAGGAAGTTGAGGAAGTGGACGAAGTGGACTAAGTGGAGGTAGTTGAAGAAGTGGTTGAAGTCGACGAAGTGGACGAAGTGGAGAAGTTGACGAAGTGGAGGAAGTGGACGAAGTGGAAGAAGTGGACGAACTGGACGAACTGGACGAGTAGACGATATGGACAAAGTTGAAGAAGTGGACGAAGTGGAGGAAGTGGACAAAGTGGAGGAAGTGGAGGAATTTGACGAAGTGGACGGTGAGGACGAAGGAGACAAGGTGGAGGAAGTGGAGGAAATGGAGGAAGTTGAAGAAGTGGACATAGTGGACGAAGTGGACGAAGGGGAGGAAATGGAGGAAGTGGACGAAGTGGTCGAGGTGGACGAAGTGGAAGAAGTAGACGAAGTGGTCGAAGTCGACCAAGTTGCCGAAATTGACGAGTTGGACGAAATTGACGAAGTGGATGAAGAGGACGAAGTGGAAGAAGTGGACGTAGTGGAGGATGTGGACGAAGTGCACGAATTTGACGAAGTGGACGAAGTGGAGGAAGTAGACGAAGTAGAGGAATGTGACAAAGTGGACGAACTGGACGAGGTGGACGAAGACGAAGTGTAAGAAGTGGAGGAAGTGGCGGAAGTGGACGAAGTGGACGAAGACGAAGTGGACAAAGTGGAAGAAGTGGACGAAGTTGACGAAGTGGAAGATGTTGACCAAGTGGAAGAAGTGGAAGAAGTGGACGAAGTTCTTCATGTGGAGGAAGTGGAGGAAGATGACGAAGGGGAAAAAGTGGACGAAGTAGAGGAAGTTGACGAAGTGGAAGAAGTGGACGAAGGTCACGAAGTGGAAGAAGCGGAAGAAGTGGACATAGTTGACGAAATGGAGGAAGTGGCGGAAGTGGAGGAAGATGACGAAGTGGACAAAGTGGAGGAAGTGGAGGAAGTTGACGAAGTGGACGAAATGGAAAAGGGGGACAAAGTGGAGGAAGAGGAGCAAGTGGAGGAAGTGGAGGAAGTTGAAGAAGTGGACGAAGTGGAGGAAGTGGGGGAAGTGGAGGAAGTGGAAGAAGTGGAGGAAACGGAGGAAGTGGACGAAGTGGTCGAAGTAGACGAACTGGTCGAAGTCGACGAAGTGGACGAAGTGGATGAAGTGGATTAAGAGGGCGAAGTGGAGGAATTGGAGGAAGGGGAGGAAGTTGAAGAAGGGGACGAAGTGGAGGAAGTGGAGGAAGTGGAGGAAGCGGAAGAAGGGGAGGAAGTGGTGGAAGTGGCGGAAGTGGACGAAGTGTAGGAAGTGGAGGAAGTAGGCGATGTGGACGAAGTGGAGGAGGTGGAGGAAGTGGACTAAGTGGAGGAAGTGGACGAAGTGGCGGAAGAGGAGGAAGTGGAGGAAGTGGACGAACTGGAGGAAGTGGAGGAAGTGGAGGAAGTTGACGAAGTGGAGAAAGTGGAACAAGTGGATGAAGTGGAGGAAGTGGAGGAAGTGGAGGAAGTGGACGAAGTGGACGAAGTGGCGTAAGAGGAGGAAGAGGACGAAGTGGCGGAAGAGGAGGAAGTGGAGGAAGTGGACGAAGTGGAGGAAGTGGAGGAAGTGGACGAAGTTGACGAAGTGGAGGAAGTGGAGCAATTGGAACAAGTTGACGAAGTGCACGAAGTGCACGAAGTGCACGAAGTGGGCGAAGGGGACGAAGTGGAGGAAGTGGAGGACATGGACGAAGTGGAGGAAGTGGAGGAAGTGGAGGAAGTAGAGGAAGTGCAGGAAGTGGAGGAAGTTGAAGAAGTGGACGAAGTCGAGGAAGTGGAGGAAATGGAGGAAGTGCAGGAAGTTGACGAAGTGGACGAAGTGGAGGAAGTGGAGGAATTTGACGAAGTGGACAAAGTGGACAAAGGGGACGAAGTGGACGAAGTGGAGGAAGCTGAAGAAGTGGACATAGTGGACGAAGTGGAGGGCATGGAGGAAGTGGTCGTAGTTGAAGAAGTGGACGAAGTGGCGAAGTGGACCAAGTGGTCGAAGACGATGAAGTTGAAGAAATTGACGAAGTGGACGTAGTGGACGAAGTGGAAGAAGTGGATGAAGTAGATGAAGAGGACGAAGTCGACTTAGTGGAGGAGGTGGACGAAGTGGACGAAGTTGACGAAGTGGAGGAAGTGGAGGAAGTGGACTAAATGGAGGAAGTGGACGAAAGGGCGGAAGTGGAGGAAGTGGAGGAAGTTGACAAAGTGGAGGAAGTGGAGGAAGTGGAGCAAGTTGACGAAGTGGACGAAGTGGGCGAAAGGGACGAAGTCGAGCTCATGGAGGAAGTGGAGGAAGTAGAGGACGTGGAGGAAGTGGAGGAAGTTGAAGAAGTGGACGAAGTGGACGAAGTCGAGGAAGTGGAGGAAGTGGACGAAGTGGACGAAGTAGTCGAAGTGGACGAAGTTGACGAAGTGGACGAAGTGGAGCAAGTGGACGAAATGGATGAAGATGAAGAAGTGGACGAAGTTGACGAACTTGACGAAATGGACGAAACGGACGAAGTGGATGAAGTGGAACAAGTGGACGAAGTTGACGAAGTGGAGGAATTTGACGAAGTGGACGAAGTGGACGAAGGGGACAAAGTGGAGGAAGTGGAGGAAGCTGAAGAAGTGGACATAGTGGACGAAGTGGAGGGAATGGAGGAAGTGGACGAAGTAGTCGAGGTGGACAACGTGGACAAATTGGACGAAGTGGACGAAGTGGACCAAGAGGTCGACGAAGTGGAAGAAGTGGACGAAGTGGACTTTGTGGAGGATGTGGACGAAGTTGACGAAGTGGAGGAAGTGGAGGAAGTGGAGGAAGTGGACGAAGGGGACGAAGTGAAGGAAGTGCAGGAAGTGCAGGAAGTGGAGGAAGTTGAAGAAGTGGACGAAGTGGAGGAAATAGAGGAAATGAAGGAAGTGGACGGAGTGGATGAAGTGGAGGAAGTTGACGAAGGGGAAGAAGTGGATGAAGTGTGGGAAGTAGAGGAAATGGCAGAAGTTGATGAAGTGGACAAAGTGGAAGAAGTGTACGAAGTCGACGAAGTGGACGAAGTGGACGAATTGGATGAAATGGAGGAAGTGGATGAAGTGTACGAAGTTGACGAAGGGGAAGAAGAGGACGAAGTGGAGGAAGTGGCGGAAGTGGACGAAGTGCACGAAGTGGTCGAAGTGAACGAAGTGGAGGAACTGGAGGAAGTGGAAGAAGGGGACGATCTGGAGGAAGTGGACGAAGTGGACGCAATGGAGGAAATGAGGAAGTGGAGGAAGTGCACGAAGTGGTCGAAGTCGACGAAGTTGACGAAGTTGACGAAGTGGAGGAAGCGAACGAAGTTGAAGAAGTGGACGAAGTGGAGGAAGATGACGAAGTAGAGGAAGTGGACGAAGTGGAGGAACTGGAGGAAGTGGATGAAGTGGAGGAAGTGGAGGAAGTTGACGAAGTGGACGATGTGGACGAAGGGGGCGAAGTGGAGCAATTGAAGAAAGTAGAGGAGGGGGAGGAAGTGGAGGAATTGGAGGAAGTTGAAGAAGTGGACGAAGTGGAGGAAGTGGAGGAAATGGTGGAAGTGGACGAAGTGGTCGAAGTGGACGAAGTGGAAGAAGTGGAAGAAGTGGAGGAAGTGGAGGAACTGTAGGAAGTGGAGGAAATGGACGAAGGGGAGGAAGTGGACAAAGTGAAGGAGGAGGAAGTGGACAAATTTGACGTAGTGCAGAAAGTAAACGAAGTGGACAAAGTGGAAGAAGTGGAGAATATGGAGGAAGTGGGGGAAGTGGAGGAAGTGGAAGAAGTGGAGGAAATGGAGGAAGTGGACGAAGTGGTCGAAGTGGACGAAGTGGTCGAAGTCAACGAAGTGGACGAAGTGGATGAAGTGGATTAAGAGGGCGAAGTGGAGGAATTGGAGGAAGGGGAGGAAGTTGAAAAAGGGGACGAAGTGGAGGAAGTGGACGAAGTGGAGGAAGGGGAGGAAGGGGAGGAAGTGGTGGTAGTGGCGGAAGTGGACGAAGTGGAGGAAGTCGAGGAAGTGGAGGAAGTTGAAGAAGTTGAAGAAGTCGAGGAAGTGGAGGAAGTAGGCGATGTGGACGAAGTGAAGCAGGTGGAGGAAGTGGACTAAGTGGAGGAAGTGGACGAAGTGGCGGAAGAGGAGGAAGTGGAGGAAGTGGACGAACTGGAGGAAGTGGAGGAAGTGGAGGAAGTTGACGAAGTGGAGGATGTGGAGCAAGTGGAGGAAGTGGAGCAAGTGGAGGAAGTGGAGGAAGTGGACGAAGTGGCGTAAGAGGAGGAAGAGGACGAAGTGGCGGAAGAGGAGGAAGTGGACGAAGTGGACGAAGTGGACGAAGTGGAGGAAGTGGAGGAAGTGGAGGAAGTGGAGCAAGTGGAGGAAGTTGACGAAGTGGACGAAGTCGGCGAAGGGGACGAAGTGGAGGAAGTGGAGGACATGGACGAAGGGGACGAAGTGGACGAAGTGGAGGAAGCTGAAGAAGTGGACATAGTGGACGAAGTGGAGGGAATGGAGGAAGTGGTCGTATTGGACGAAGTGGACAATTTGGATGAAGTGGAAGAAGTGGACGAAGTGGCGAAGTGGACCAAGTGGTCGAAGACGATGAAGTTGAAGAAATTGACGAAGTGGACGTAGTGGACGAAGTGGAAGAAGTGGATGAAGTGGATGAAGAGAACGAAGTGGACTTAGTGGAGGAGGTGGACGAAGTGGACGAAGTTGACGAAGTGGAGGAAGTGGAGGAAGTGGAGGAAGTGGAGGAAGTGGAGGAAGTGAAGGATGTAGACGATGTGGACGAAGTGGAGGAAGTGGAGGAAGTGGACTAAGTGGAGGAAGTGGACGAAGGGCCGGAAGTGGAGGAAGTAGAGGAAGTGGAGGAAGTTGACGAAGTGGAGGAAGTGGAGGAAGTGGAGCAAGTTGACGAAGTGAGCGAAAGGGACGAAGTGGAGGACATGGAGGAAGTGGAGGAAATGGAGGAAGTAGAGGACGTGGAGGAAGTGGAGGAAGTTGAAGAAGTGGACGAAGTGGACGAAGTCGAGGAAGTGGAGGAAATGGAGGAAGTGGAGGAAGTGGAGGAAGTGGTCGAAGTGGACGAAGTTGACGAAGTGGACGAAGTGGAGGAAGTGGACGAAATGGATGAAGATGAAGAAGTGGACGAAGTTTACGAACTTGACGAAGTGGACGAAACGGACGAAGTGGAACAAGTGGACCAAGTTGACGAAGTGGACGAAGTTGACGAAGTGGACGAAGTTGACGAAGTGGACGAACTTGACGAAGTTGAGGAAGTGGAGGAAGTGGAGGAATTTGACGAAGTGGACGAAGGGGACGAAGTGGAGGAAGTGGAGGAAGCTGAAGAAGTGTGTTAGAATCGCTGTTGCGGAATTGTTAGCGTAGAATAACAAACCAAGAGGGTTTTTAATACGAACGTGTGCCTTTTAATTTCTACTCAATTGAACTTACCAAGCAAATAATAAAGACAAATAAAGAGAGTAAGGTTGAGAGAAATTTGCACAGATGATTTTATCCTGGTTCGGATCTTATCAATCCTACGTCCAGTCGCTTATCTCAAACAAGATAAACCTTTTTCACTAACACAAAACAATTACAAATTACAATCACAAAGAAACACAATTTGTAAAAGTTTAGAAACCACCTCTCTTGATACCACAAGAGATGAACCTACACCTCCTTTGAGTCTTCACAAAGGATGAACACCTCTTCCGAATACTTCACGAAGGATGATTCTCTTCCGAACACCTCCTTAGACACACCAAGGATGAACCGACTATTTCCTTTGTCACCGTAGCAGCACTTCACCAGCTCCACAGACAAGAGTTTCACAAGCCGAATAAGAGCACACAAGTCTCAATGATTTATGAGTACTAGAGCACAAGGGAAGAGTTGTTTTTGAGATCAAGAGTGAGCTATTTTATAGGCTCAGCCAAATACTCTTCCATTCTTTGAAAACGGGCCATCTAACGCATTTAATCGATTAACATAAATATTAATCGATTAATAATGAGTACAACGGCTAGTTTTTCAAATCTGAAACCCCCAACGGCTAGTGTTAATCGATTGTTCTCAAGCATAATCGATTAACTAATTGATTATTATAAGCCTTAATCGATTATTACAGAGCAACGACTAGTTTTCAAAAGCTTGAAAACTCCAACGGTCAGCTTTAATCGATTAAAATGTATTTTAATCGATTAGCTAATAGATTAAAATACATTTTAATCTATTAAATCGGAAAAAGTTGAGTTTTCAGCTTTTACTCGTTTTAATCGATTAATACTTGTTTTAATCGATTAAAACAGTGCGATTTTGACTCTGGACATAAATTATATAATATAAAATTACATGGAATCAAAACCACTAAAAATCTAAGTCCTAGACACTAAACTACAATTATTACAAAAGCTTTCCATAGCAATACAAGTCTTCATAACATCTTGAATCTTGATTTCTCTTGACTTCATTTGGACATCATCAAAACTTCATCTTCATCATTTTGCTAACAAAGTGGACATAGTGGACGAAGTGGACGGAATGGAGGAAGTGGACGAAGTGGTCGAGGTGGACGACGTGGACAAATTGGACGAAGTGGAAGAAGTGGACGAAGTGGACCACAAGGTCGACGAAGTGGACGAAGTGGAAGAAGTGGACGAAGTGGACTTAGTGGAGGATGTGGACGAAGTTGACGAAGTGGAGGAAGTGGACGAAGGGGACGAAGTGAAGGAAGTGCAGGAAGTGGAGGAAGTTGAAGAAGTGGACGAAGTGGAGGAAATAGAGGAAACGAAGGAAGTGGACGAAGTGGATGAAGTGGAGGAAGTGGAGGAAGTTGACGAAGGGGAAGAAGTGGATGAAGTGTGGGAAGTAGAGGAAATGGCGGAAGTTGATGAAGTGGACAAAGTGGAAGAAGTGTACGAAGTGGACGAAGTGGACGAATTGGATGAAGTGGAGGAAGTGGATGAAGTGTGGGAAGTTGACGAAGGGGAAGAAGAGGACGTAGTGGAGGAAGTAGAGGAAGTGGCGGAAGTGGACGAAGTGCACGAAGTGGTCGAAGTGAATGAAGTGGAGGAAGTGGAGGAAGTGGAGGAAGTGGAAGAAGGGGACGATGTGGAGGAGGTGGACGAAGTGGAGGAAGTGGAGGAAGTGCACGAAGTGGTCGAAGTGGACGAAGTTGACGAAGTTGACGAAGTGGAGGAAGCGGACGAAGTTGAAGAAGTGGACGAAGTGGAGGAAGATGACGAAGTAGAGGAAGTGGACGAAGTGGAGGAACTGGAGGAAGTGGAGGAAGTGGAGGAAGTTGACGAAGTGGACGATGTGGACGAAGGGGGCGAAGTGGAGCAATTGAAGAATGTAGAGGAGGGGGAGGAAGTGGAGGAATTGGAGGAAGTTGAAGAAGTGGACGAAGTGGAGGAAGTGGAGGAAATGCTGGAAGTGGACGAAGTGGTCGATGTGGACGAAGTGGAAGAAGTGGAAGAAGTGGAAGAAGTGGAGGAAGTGGAGGAACTGTAGGAAGTGGAGGAAATGGACGAAGGGGACGAAGTGGACAAAGTGAAGGAGGTGGAGGAAGTGGACAAAGTTGACGTAGTGCAGCAAGTAAACGAAGTGGACGAAGTGGAAGAAGTGGAGAAAGTGGAGGAAGTGCAGGAAGTGGAGGAAGTGAATGAAGTGGACGAAGTGGACGAAGTGGACGAAGTGGGGGAAGTGGACGAAGTAGACGAAGTGGACGAAGCGGACGAAGTGGACGAAGTTGACGAAGTGGAAGAAATGGTCGAAGTCAATGAAGTGGAGGAAGTGGAGGAAGTGGAGGAAGTGGAGGAAGTTGACGAAGTGCATGGAGGAAGTCGGGGAAGTGAAGGAAGTGGACGAAGTGGAGAAAGTGAATGAAGTGGACGAAGTGGACGAAGATGAAGAAGTGGAGAAAGTGGAGGAAGTGGAGGAAGAGGATGAAGTGGACGAAGTGGGGGAAGTGGACGAAGTTGATGAAGTGGACGAAGTGGATGAAGTTGACGAAGTGGACGAAGTGAAGGAAGTGCAGGAAGTTGACGAAGTGGACGGTGGGGACGAAGTGGAGGAAGTGGAGGAGGTGGATGGAGTGGAGGAAGTGGTGGAAGTCAAGGAAGTGGAGTGGAAGAACTGGAGGAAGTTGACGAAATGGAGGAAGTGGAGGAAGTTGACGAGGTGGACGAAGTGCACGATGGGGACGAGGTGGACGAAGTGCAGGAAATTGAGGAAGTGGACGAAGTGGACGAACTTGATGAAGTTGACGAAGTGGGCGAAGTAGACGAAGCGGACGAAGTGGAAGAAGTGGAGGAAGTGGAGGAAGTTTACGAAGTGGACGAAGAGGTCGAAGTGGACGTAGTGGAGGAAGTTGAGGAAGATGACGAAGCGAACGAAGAAGACGAAGTGGAGGAAGAGGAGGAAGAGGACGAAGTGGATGAAGCGGAAGAAGTGGACGAAGTGGTGGAAGTGGAGGAAGCTGACGAAGTGGAAGAAGTGGACGAAGTTGAGGAAGAGGATGAAGTGGACGAAGTGGAAAAAGTGGAGGAAGTTGACGAAGTGGACGAAGTGGAGGAGGTGGACGAAGTGGATGAAATGGAGGAAGTGGACGAAGTGGACGAAGTGGAGGAAGTGGAGGAAGGGGAGGAAGGGGACGAAGTGGACGAAGAAGACCAACTGGACGAAGTTGACATAGTGGAAGGGGTGGAGGAAGTGCAGGAAGTGGAGGAAGTTGAAGAAGAGGACAAAGATGACGAAGTGGACGTAGTGGAGGAAGTGGACGAAGTGTAGGGAGTGAACGAAGTGGACGAAGTGGACGAAGCGGACGAAGTTGACGAAGTGGAGGAAGTGGACGAAGTGGACGAAGTAGAGAAAGTGGACGAAGTAGAGAAAGTGGACGAAGTTGACGAAGTGGACGAAGTGGACGAAGTGGAGGAAGTGGAGGAAGTTGACGAAGTGGAGGAAGCGGACGAAGTTGAAGAAGTGGAGGAAGTTGAGGAAGTGGAGGAAATGGAGAAAAAGGAGGAAGTGGAGGAAGATGACGAAGTTGAAGAAGTGGAAGAAGTGGACGAAGTGGAGGAAGTGGACAAAGTAGAGGACGTGGACGAAGTGGATGAAGTTGACGAAGTGGTTGAAGTGGAAGAAGTGGACGAAGTTGAAGAAGTGGACGAAGTTGACGAGGTGAAAGAAGTGGGGGAAGTGAAGGAAGCGGACGGAGTTGACGAAGTGGATGAAGTGGTAGAAGTGGACGAAGTGGAAGAAGTGGACGACGTGGATGACGTGGAGGAAGTGGAGGAAGTCGACGAAGTGGAGGAAGTTTACGAAGTGGACGAAGTTGACGTAGAGGTCGAAGTGGACGAAGTTGACAATGTTGACGAAGTGGAGAAAGTGGAGGAAGTGGAGGAAGTGGAGGAAGTTGACGAAGTGGAGGAAGTGGAAGAAGTTGACAAAGTGGAGGATGTAGAGGAAGTGGAGGAAGTGGAGGAAGTTGAGGAAGCGGAGGAAGTTGACGAAGTGGACGATGGGGACGAAGGGGACGAAAAGAGGAAGTGGACGAAGTGGACGAAGTTGACGAAATTGACGAAGTGGACGAAGTTGACGAAGTGGACGAAGAGGACAAAGTGGAGAAAGTGGATGAAGTGGAGGAAATTGATGAAGTGGACGAAGTTGAGGAAGTGGAGGAAGTGCACGATGGGGATGAAGTGGAGGAAGTGGATGAGGTGGAGGAAGTTGACGAAGTTGACGAAGTGGAGGAAGTTGACGAAGTGGAGAAAGTGGAGGAAGTGGATGAGGTGGAGGAAGTGGACGAAGTGGAGCAAGTGAAGGAAGTTGACGAAGTGGAGGATGTAGAGGAAGTGGAAGAAGTGGAGGAAGTGGAGGAACTGGTCGAAGTGGACGAACTGGAAGAAGTGAAGGAAGTGGAGAAAGTTGAGGAAGTTGAGGAAATGGACAGACTGGAGGAAGTAGAAGTGGAGGAAGTGGAGGAAGTTGACGAAGTGGACGAAGTGGAGGAAGTAGAGGAAGTGGAGCAAGTTGACGAAGTGGACGAAGGGGACAAAGTGGAGTAAGTGGAGGAAGAGGAGGAAGAGGACGAAGTGGACGAAGCGGAAGAAGTGGACGAAGTGGTGGAAGTGGAGGAAGGTGACGAAGTGGACGTGGTGGACGAAGTTGAGGAAGAGAACGAAGTGGACGAAGTGGAAAAAGTGGAGGAAGTGGAGGAAGTTGACGAAGTGGACGAAGTGGAGGAGGTGGACGAAGTGGAGGAAATGGAGGAAGTGGACAAAGTGAACGAAATGGAGGACGTTGACGAAGTGGAGGAATTGGACGAAGTTGACGAAGTGCAGGAAGTGGACGAAGTTGACGAAGTGGAGGAAGTGGAGGAAGTGGACGAAGTGGACGAAGCGGAAGAAGTAGAGGAAGTAGAGGAAGTGGAGGAAGTGGAGGAAGGGGACGAAGTGGACGAAGTGGAGGAAGGGGACGAAGTGGACGAAGCAGACCAAGTGGACGAAGTGGACGAAGTGGACGGAGTGGAAGGAGTGGAAGGAGTGGAGGAAGTGGAGGAATTGGGGCAGTTGAAGAAGTGGACAAAGATGACGAAGTGGACGTAGTGGAGGAAGTGGACGAAGTGGAGGAAGTGTAGGAAGTAAACGAAGTGGACAAAGTGAACGAAGTTGACGAAGTGGAGGAAGTGGAGGAAGTGGACGAAGTAGAGGAAGTGGACGAAGTTGACGAAGTGGATGAAGTGGACGAAGTTGAGGAAGCGGAGGAAGTTGAAGAAGTGGACAAAGTGGAGGAAGTGGAGGAAATGGAGGAAGTGGAGCAAGTCGAGGAAGAGGACGAAGTTGAGGAAGTGGAGGAAATGGAGGAAGTCGAGGAAGAGGACGAAGTGGAAGAAGTAGGGGAAGTTAACGAAGCGGACGAAGAAGACGAAGTGGAGGAAGAGGACGAACTGGACGAAGCGGAGGAAGTGGACGAAGTTCAGGAAGTTGACGAAGTGGACGTAGTGGACCAAGTGGACGAAGTGCGCGAAGAGGACGAAGTGGGAGAAGAGGACGAAGTGGGCGAAGTGGACCAAGTGGACCAAGTGGGCGAAGTGGACCAAGTGGACGAAGTGGGCGAAGTGGTCGAAGTGGGCGAAGTGGGCGAAGCGGATGAAATGGAAGAAGCGGACGAAGTTGACAACATGGAGGAAGTGGACGAAATGGAAGAAGTGGACGATGTTGACGAAGAAGAGGAAGAGGACGAAGTGGGCGAAGTGGACCAACTGGACGAAGTGGGCGAAGTGGACGAAGTGGTTGAAGTGGTCGAAGTGGGCGAAGTGGACGAAGTGGACGAAGCGGAGGAAATGGAAGAAGTGGACGATGTTGACGAAGTAGAGGAAGCGTACGAAGTTGACGACGTGGAGGAAGTGGACGAAGTGGCGAAGCGGGCGAAGTGGACGAAGTGGCGGAAGTGGGCGAAGTGGACGAAGTGAACGAAGCGGACGAAATAAAAGAAGTGGACGATGTTGACGAAGTATAGGAAGCGGACGAAGTTGACGACGTGGACAAAAGTGGACAAAGTGGAGGAAGTGGACAAAGTAGAGGACTTGGACGAAGTGGATGAAGTTGACGAAGTGGTTGAAGTGGAAGAAGTGGACGAAGTTGAAGAAGTGGACGAAGTTGACGAGGTGAAAGAAGTGGGGGAAGTGAAGGAAGCGGACGGAGTTGACGAAGTGGAGGAAGTGGTAGAAGTGGACGAAGTGGAAGAAGTGGACGACGTGGACGACGTGGAGGAAGTGGAGGAAGTAGACGAAGTGGAGGAAGTTTACGAAGTGGACGAAGTTGACGTAGAGGTCGAAGTGGACGAAGTTGACGTAGAGGTCGAAGTGGACGAAGTTGACAATGCTGACGAAGTGGAGAAAGTGGAGGAAGTGGAGGATGTGGAAGAAGTTGACGAAGTGGAGGAAGTGGAGGAAGTTGACGAAGTGGAGGATGTAGAGGAAGTGGAGGTAGTGGAGGAAGTTGAGGAAGCGGAGGAAGTTGACGAAGTGGACGAAGTGGACGATGGGGACGAAAAGAGGAAGTGGAAGAAGTGGACAAAGTGGAGCAAGTGAAGGAAGTTGACGAAGTGGAGGAAGTGGAGGATGTAGAGGAAGTGGAAGAAGTGGAGGAACTTGTCGAAGTGGACGAACTGGAAGAAGTGAAGGAAGTGGAGAAAGTTCAAGAAGTTGAGGAAATGGACAGACTGGAGGAAGTAGAAGAAGTGGAGGAAGTGGAGGAAGTTGACGAACTGCACGAAGTGGAGGAAGTAGAGGAAGTGGAGGAAGTTGACGAAGTGGACGAAGGGGACAAAGTGGAGTAAGTGGAGGAACAAAACGAAGTGGACGAAGTGGAGGAAATGGAGGAATTGCAGGAAGTGGACGAAGTGGATGCAGCAGAGGAAGTGGAGGAAGTTGAGGAAGAGGACGAAGCGGACGAAGAAGACGAAGTGGAGGAAGAGGATGAAGAGGAGGAAGAGGACAAAGTGGACGAAGCGGAAGAAGTGGACGAAGTGGTGGAAGTGGAGGAAGGTGACGAGTGGACGTAGTGGACGAAGTTGAGGAAGAGAACGAAGTGGACGAAGTGGAAAAAGTGGAGGAAGTGGAGGAAGTTGACGAAGTGGACGAAGTGGAGGAGGTGGACGAAGTGGGGGAAATGGAGGAGGTGGACCAAGTGAACGAAATGGAGGACGTTGACGAAGTGGAGGAATTGGACGAAGTTGACGAAGTGCAGGAAGTGGACGAAGTTGACGAAGTGGAGGAAGTGGAGGAAGTGGACGAAGTGGACGAAGCGGAAGAAGTAGAGGAAGTAGAGGAAGTGGAGGAACTGGAGGAAGTGGAGGAAGTGGACGAAGTGGAGGAAGTGGACGAAGTGGAGGAAGGGGACGAAGTGGACGAAGTGGACGAAGTAGACCAAGTGGACGAAGTGGACGAAGTGGACGGAGTGGAAGGAGTGGAGGAAGTGGAGGCAGTTGAAGAAGCGGACAAAGATGACGAAGTGGACGTAGTGGAGGAAGTGGACGAAGTGGAGGAAGTGTAGGAAGTGAACGAAGTGGACGAAGTGAACGAAGTTGACGAAGTGGAGGAAGTTGAGGAAGTGGACAAAGTGGAGGAAGTGGAGTTAGTGGAGGAAGTGGAGGAAATGGAGGAAGTGGAGCAAGTCGAGGAAGAGGACGAAGTGGAGGAAGTGGAGGAAATGGAGGAAGTCGAGGAAGAGGACGAAGTGGAAGAAGTAGGGGAAGTTAACGAAGCGGACGAAGAAGACGAAGTGGAGGAAGAGGACGAACTGGACGAAGCGGAAGAAGTGGACGAAGTTCAGGAAGTTGACGAAGTGGACGTAGTGGACCAAGTGGACGAAGTGCGCGAAGAGGACTAAGTGGACGAAGTGGAAGAGTGGAGGAAGTCGACGAAGTGTACGAATTGGACAAAGTTGACAAAGTTGACGAAGTTGACGAAGTGGATGAAGTGGAGAAGGTGGACAAAGTGGAGGAAATGGAGGAAGTGGACAAAGTGAACGAAATGGAGGAAGTTGACGAAGCAGAGGAATTGGAGGAAGTTGACGAAGTGGAGGAAGAGGAGGAAGTGGACGAAGTGGAGGAAGTGGACCACGTGGAGGAAGTAGAGGAAGTGGAGGAAGTGGACGAAGTGGAGGAAGTCGACGAAGTCGACGAACTGGAAGAAGTGGAGCAAGTGGAGGAAGTTGAGGAAGTGGACGAAGTGGAGGACGTGGAGGAAGTGGGCAATGTGGACGAAGTGGAGGAAATTGACGATGTGGAGGAAGTGGAAGAAGTGGAGGAAGTGGTTGAAGTGGACGAACTGGAAGAAGTGGAGGAAGTGGATGAAGTTGAGGAAGTGGAGAAAGTGGAGGAAGTGGAGGAAATGGAGAAAGTGGAGGAAGTGGAGGAAGTTGATGAAGTGGAAGAAGTGGAGGATGTGGAGGAAGTGGAGGAAGTGGAGAAAGTTGACGAAGTGGACGAAGTTGACGAAGTTGACGAAGTGGTCGAAGTGGACGAAGGGGACGAAGTGGAGGAAGTGAACGAAGTTGACGAAGTGGAGGAAGTGGAGCAAGTGGACGAAGTTGAGGAAGTGGACGAAATGGAGGAAATTGACCAAGTGGACGAAGTGGAGGAAGTTGACAAAGAGGAAGTGGACGATGGGGACGAAGTGGAGGAAGTGGAGAAAGTGGAGAAAGTGGAGAAAGTGGAGGAAATGGAAGAAGTCGAGGAAGTGGACGAAGTAGTCGAAGTGGACGAAGTTGACGAAGTGGGCGAAGTGGACGAAGTGGACAAAGTGGACGAAGCGGTCGAAATGTAAGAAGCGGACGAAGTTGACGAAGTGGAGGAAGTGGAGGATGTGGAGGATATGGAGGAAGTGGAGGAAGTGGAGGAAGTGGAAGAAGTGGAGGAACAGAAGGTAGTGGAGGAAATGGTCGAAGTCGACGAAGTGGACGAAGTGGAGGGAGTGGACGAACTGGTCGAAGTGGACGAAGATGACGAAGTGGGCGAGGTGGAAGAAGTGGACGGAGTGGTCAAAATGTAAGAAGCGGACGAAGTTGATGAAGTGGAGGAAGTGGACGAAATGGAGGAAGTGGAGGAAGTGGACAAAGTTGACGAAGTGGAGGGAGTGGAAGAAGTGGAGGTAGTGGAGGAAGTGGTCGAAGTGGACGAAGTGGAAGAAGTAGACGAAGTGGACGAAGTGGAGGAAGATGAGGAAGTGGACAAAGTGGACAAAGTTGAGGAAGTGGAGGAAGTGGAGGAAGTGGAGGAAGTTGACGAAGTGGAGGAAGTGGAGGAAGTAGAGGAAGTTGAAGAAGTGGAAGAAGTGGAGGAAGTGGAGGAAGTGGTCGAAGTGGAGGAAGAGGAGGAAGTGGAGGAAGTTGACGAAGTGGACGAAGAGGTCGAAGTGGATGAAGTTGACGAAGTTCACGAAGCGTGCGAAGTGGACGAAGGGGAAGAAGTGGAAGAAATTGACGAAGTGGAGGAAGTGGACTAAGTTGACGAAGTGGAGGAAGAGCACGAAGTTGACGAAGTGGAGGAAGTGGAAGAAGTGGAGAAAGTGGAGGAAGTGGACAAAGTGGAGGAAGTGGACGAAACGGAGGAAATTGACCAAGTGGACGAAGTGGAGAAAGTGGAGGAAGTGGACGATGGGGACGAACTGGAGGAAGTGGAGGAAGTTAAGGATATGGAAGAAGTCGAGCAAGTGGACGAAGAGGTCGAAGTGGACGAAGTTGACGAAGTGGGCGAATTGGACGAAGTGGACGAAGCGGTCGAAATGTAAGAAGCGGACGAATTTGATGAAGTGGAGGAAGTGGAGGAAGTGGAAGAAGTTGAGGTAGTGGAGGATGTGGTCGAAGTGGAGGAAGTGGAGGAAGTTACAGAAGTGGACAAAGTGGGCAAAGTTGAGGAAGTGGCGGAAGTTGACAAAGTGGAGGAAATGGAGGAAGTGGAGGAAGTGGAAGAAGTGTAGGAAGTGGATGAAGTGGTCGAAGTGGACGAACTGGAAGAAGTGGAGGAAGTGGAGAAAGCTGAGGAAGTGGACAAAGTGGACGAAGTGGAGGAGGTGGAGGAAGTGGAGGAAGTTGACGAAGTGGAGGAAGTGGAGAAAGTTGAGGAAGTTGACGAAGTGGACGAAGTGGTCGAAGTGGTCGAAGTGGACGAAGTTTACGAAGTTGACGAAGCGGGCGAAGTTGACGAAGTGGACGAAGTGGACGAAGCGGACGAAGTGGAAGAAGTGGACGAAGTGGTCGAAGTGGACGAAGTGGAGGAAGTGATCGAAGTGGACGAAGTTTACGAAGTTGACGAAGCGGGCGAAGTAGACGAAGCGGACGAAGTGGACGAAATTGACGAAGTGGATGAAGTGGACGAAGTTGACGAAGTGGAGGAAGTGGACGAAGTGGAGAAAGTGGATGAAGTGGAGGAAATTGACGATGTGGAAGAAGTTGAGGTAGTGGAGGAAGTGCACGATGGGGACGAAGTGGAGAAAGTCGAGGAACTGGAGGTAGAGGCAGAGTGGATGAAGTGATCGAAGTGGACGAAGTGGGCGAAGTGGACGAAGTGGACGAAGCGGAAGAAATGGAAGAAGTGGACGAAGTTGACGAAGTGGACGAAGCGGACGAAGTTGACGAAGTGGAGGAAGTGGTCGAAGTGGACAAACTGGAAGAAGTGAAAGAAGTGGAGAAAGTTGAGGAAGTTGAGGAAGTGGACAAACTGGAGGAAGTGGAGGAAGTTGACGAAGTGGACGAAGTGGACGAAGTGGACGAAGTGGACGAAGGGGACAAAGTGGAGGAAGTGGAGGAAGTGGAGGAAGTGGAGGAAGAGAACGAAGTGGACGAAGTGGAGGAAATGGAGGAAGTGGATGAAGCAGAGGAAGTGAAGCAAGTTGAGGAAGAGGACGAAGCGGACGAAGAAGACGGAGTGGAGGAAGTGGACGAAGTGGAGGGGGTGGACGAAGGGTAGGAAATGGAGGAAGTGGACAAAGTGAACGAAATCGAGGACGTTGACGAAGTGGAGGAATTGGCGAAGTTGACGAAGTGGAGGAAGTGGATGAAGTTAACGAAGTGGAGGAAGTGGAGGAAGTAGAGGAAGTGGACGAAGTGGAGGAAGTAGAGGAAGTGGACAAAGTGGATGAAGTGGGGGAATTGAGGAAGTGGAGGAAGTGGACGAAGTGGAGGATGTGGCCGAAGTGGACCAAGTGGACGAAGTGGACGGAGTGGACGGAGTGGACGGAGTGGACGGAGTGGACGAAGTGGAGGAAGTGGAGGAAGTGGACAAGGATGATGAAATGGACGTAGTGGAGGAAGTGGACGAAGTGTAGGAAGTGAACGAAGTGGACGAAGTGGACGAAGTTGACGAAGTGGAGGAAGTGGAGGAAGTGAACGAAGTGGACGAGGTGAACGAAGCTGATGAAGTTGACGAAGTGGACGAAGTGGACGAAGTGCACGAAGTGGACGAAGTGCACGAAGAGGACGAAGTGGACGAAGTGGACAAAGTGGAGGAAGTTGGGGATGTGGAGGAAGTGGAGGAAGTGGACGAAGTTGAAGAAGTGGACGAAGTGGAAGAAGTGGAAGAAGTGGAAGAAGTGGGGGAAATGGAGGAAGTGGAGGAAGTTGAAGAAGTGGACGAAGTTGACGAGGTGGAAGAAGTGGAGGAAGTGAAGGAAGCGGACGAAGTTGACGAAGTGGAGGAAGTGGTAGAAGTGGACGAAGTGGAGGAAGTCGAGGAAGTGGACGAAGTGGAGGAAGTGGATGAAGTGGAGGAAGTGGACAAATTGGAGGAAGTGGAGGAAGTTGACGAAGTGCACGAAACGGACGAAGTGGAGGAAGTTGACGAAGTGGAGGATGTGGAGGAAGTAGAGGAAGTTGAGGAAGCATAGGAAGTTGACGAAGTGGACGATGGGGACGAAGTGGACGAAGTTGACGAAGTGGAGGAAGAGGACAAAGTGGAGAAAGTGGATGAAGTGGAGGAAATTGACGAAGTGGACGAAGTTGAGGAAGTGGAGGAAGTGGAGGGAGTGGAGGAAATGGAGGAAGTAGAGGAAGTGGAGGAAGTGGTGGAAGTGGAGGAAATGGAGGAAGTAGAGGAAGTGGAGGAAGTGGAGGAAGTGGAGGAAATGGAGGAAGATGACGAAGTTGAAGAAGTGGAAGAAGTGGAGGAAGTGTAGGAAGTGGACAAAGTAGAGGACGTGGACGAAGTGGAGGAAGTTGAAGAAGTGGACGAAGTTGACGAGGTGGAAGAAGTGGAGGAAATGAAGGAAGCGGACGGAGTTGACGATGTGGAGGAAGTGGTAGAAGCTGACGAAGTGGAGAAAGTCGAGGAAGTGGACGATGTGGATGAACTGGATGAAGTGGACAAAGTGGAGGAAGTAAAGGAAGTTGACGAAGTGGACGAAGTGGAGGATGTGGAGGAAGTGGAGGAAGTGGAGGAAGTTGAGGAAGCGAAGGAAGTTGACGAAGTGGACGAAGTGGACGATGGGAACGAAGGGGACGAAGTGGAGGAAGTGGAGGAAGTGGACGAAGTTGACGAAATTGACGAAGTGGACGAAGTTGAAAAAGTGGACGAAGTGGAAAAAGTGGACGAAGTTGAAGAAGTGGACAAAGTGGAGAAAGTGGAGGAAATTGACGAAGTGGACGAAGTTGAGGAAGTGGTGGAAGTGCACGATGGGGACGAAGTGGAGGAAGTCGAGGAACTGGAGGAAGAGGACGAAGAGGATGAAGTGGTTGATGTGGACGAAGTGGGCGAAATGGACAAAGTGGACGAAGTGGAGGAAGTGCATGAGGTGGAGGAAGTGAAGGAAGTGGAGGAAGTGGAGGAAGTGGACGAAATGGAGCAACAAAAGGAAGTTGACGAAGTGGAGGAAGTGCAGGATGTGGAGCAAGTGGAAGAAGTGGAGGAAGTGGAGGAAGTGGTCGAAGTGAACGAACTGGAAGAAGTGAAGGGAGTGGAGAAAGTTGAGGAAGTTGAGGAAGTGGGCAAAGTGGAGTAATAGGAGGAAGTTGACGAAGTGGACGAAGTGGACGAAGTGGAGGAAGTAGAGGAAGTGGAGGAAGTGGAGGAAGTGGAGGAAGTGGACGAAGGGGACAAAGTGGAGGAAGTGGAGGAAGTGGAGGAAGTGGAGAAGTGGAGGAACAGAACGAAGTTGACGGTGTGGAGGAAATGGAGGAAATGGAGGAAGTGGAGGAAGTGGACGAAGTGGATGAAGAAGAGGAAGTGGAGGAAGAGGAGGAAGAGGACGAAGTGGACGAAGCGGAAGAAGTGGAGGAAGTGGAGGAAGTGGAGGAAGGTGACGAAGTGGACGTAGTTGAGGAAGAGGACGAAGTGGAAAAAGTGGAGGAAGTGGAGGAAGTTGACGAAGTGGACGAAATGGACAAATTTGACGAAGTGGAGGAGGTGGACGAAGTGGAGGAAATGATGGAAGTGGACAAATTGAACGAAATGGAAGACGTTGACGAAGTGGAGGAATTGGACAAAGTTGACGAAGTGGAGGAGATAGACGAAGTTGACGAAGTGGAGGAAGTGGAGGAAATGGAGGAAGTTGACGAAGTGGACGAAGAGAACGGAGTGGAAGAAGTGGAGGAAGTGGACGTAGTGGAGGAAGTGGACGAAGTGGAGGAAGTGTAGGAAGTGAACGAAGTGGACGAAGTGGACGAAGTGGAGGATGTTGACGAAGGGGAGGAAGTGGAGGAGGTGGACTAAGTGGAGGAGGTGGGCGAAATGGAGGAAGTGGACAAAGTGAACGAAATGGAAGACGTTGACGAAGTGGAGGAATTCGACAAAGTTGATGAAGTGGAGGAAGTGGACGAAGTTGACGAAGTGGAGGAAGTGGAGGAAGTGTAGGAAGTGAACGAAGTGGACGAAGTGGAGGAAGTAGAGGAAGTAGAGGAACTGGAGGAACTGGAGGAACTGGAGGATGTGGAGGAAGTGGAGGAAGCGGAGGAAGTGGACGAAGTGGACGAAGTGGACGAAGTGGACAAAGTGGACGAAGTGGACGAAGTGGAGGAAGTGGACGAAGTTGACGAAGTGGAGGAAGTGGAGGAAGTGGAGGATGTGGACGAGGTTGAATAAGTGGAGGAAGTGGAGGAAGTGGAGGAAATGGAGGAAGTGGAGGAAGTGGAGGAAGTGGAGGAAATGGAGGAAGTGGAGGAAGTGGAGGAAGATGACGAAGTTGAAGAAGTGGAAGAAGTGGAGGAAGTGGACAAAGTAGAGGATGTGGACGAAGTGGATGAAGTTGACGAAGTGGTAGAAGTGGAAGAAGTGGAGGAAGTTGAAGAAGTGGACGAAGTTGACGAGGTGGAAGAAGTTGAGGAAGAAAAGGAAGCGGACGAAATTCACGAAGTGGAGGAAGTGGTAGAAGTGGATGAAGTTGAGGAAGTCGAGGAAGTGGACGACGTGGAGGAAGTGGACAAAGTGGAGGAAGTGGAGGAAGTTGACGAAGTGGACGAAGTGGAGGAAGTTGACGAAGTGGACGAAGTTGACGAAGTGGAGGATGTGGAGGAAGTGGAGGAAGTTGAGGAAGCGGAGGAAGTTGACGAAGTGGACGATGGGGACGAATTGGAGGAAGTTGAGGAAGTGGAGGAAGTGGAGGAAATGGACGAAGAGGTCAAAATGGACGAAGTTGACGACGTGGACGAAGTGGGCGAAGTGGAGGAAGTTGAAGAAGTGGACGAAGTGGACAAACTGGATGAAGTAGACGAAGAGGTCGAAGTGGACGAATTGGACGAAGTTGACGAAGTGGAGGAAGTGGAAGAAGTGGACGAAGTGGACGAAGTGGAGGAAGTGGACAAAGTGGTAGAAGTTGAGGAAGTGGAGGAAGTTGAAGAAGTGAATGAAGTTGACGAGGTGGAAGAAGTTGAGGAAGTGGAGGAAATGGACGAAGTGGAAGTTGTGGAGGAAGTGGAGGAAGTTGAAGAAGTGGACGAAGATGTTGAAGTGGAGGTAGTGAAGGAAGTGGAGGAAGTGGAGGAAGTGTAGGAAGTGGAGGAAGTGGAGGAAGTTGACGAAGTGGACGAAGTGAACGGAGTGGAAGGAGTGGAGGAAGTGGAGGAAGTGGAGGAAGTTGAAGAAGTGGAAAAAGATGACGAAGTGGACGTAGTAGAGGAAGAGGAGGAAGTGGAGGAAGTGTAGGAAGTGAACAAAGTGGACGAAATGGAGGAAGTGGACGAAGTGGAGGAAGTGGACGAAGTGGATGAAGTTGACGAAGTAGAGGAAGTGGACGAAGTTGACGAAGTGGAGTGGACGAAGTGGATGAAGTGGACGAAGTGGACGAAAGGGAGGAAGTGGACGAAGTGGAGGAAGTGGACGAAGTTGAAGAAGTGGAAGAAGTGTAGGAAGTGGACAAAGTAGAGGACGTGGACAAAGTGGATGAAGTTGACAAGGTGGAAGAAGTGGAGGAAGTGAAGGAAGCGGACGGAGTTGACGAAGTGGATGAAGTGGTAGAAGTGGACGAAGTGGAGAAAGTCGAGGAAGTGGACGAAGTGGAGGAAGTGGACAAAGTGGTTGAAGTGGAGGAAGTTGACGAAGTGGACGAAGGGGACGAAGGGGACAAAGTGGAAGAAGTGGAGGAAGTGGTCGAAGTGGCCGAACTTGAAGAAGGGGAGGAAGTTGAGGAAGTGGACAAAGTGGACGAAGTGGACCAAGTTTACGAAGTGGTGGAAGTGGAGGAAGTTGACGAAGTGGACGGAGTGGACCAAGTTTACGAAGTGGAGGAAGTGGAGGAAGTTGACGAAGTGGACGGAGTGGACGAAGGGGACGAAGGGGACAAAGTGGAAGACGTGGAGGAAGAGGACGAAGTAGAGGAAGTGGAGGAAGTGAAGGAAATGGAGGAAGTGGAGGAAATGGACGAAGTGGATATAGAGGAGGAAGTGGAGGAAGTTGAGGAACAGTACGAAGTGGACTAAGTGTTTGAAGTGGAAGAAGTGGAGGAAGTTGACGAAGCGGACGAAGAACACGAAGTGGAGGAGGAGGAGGAAGATGAAGAAGAGGACGAACTGGAAGAAGTGGAGGAAGTGGAGGAAGTGGAGGAAGTTGACGAAGTGGACGAAGTGGACCAAGTGGACAAAGTGGGCGAACTGGGCGAAGAGGACGAAGTGGGCGAAGTGGCCAAAGTGGACGAAGTGGGCGAAGTGGACGAAGTGGGAGAAGCGGACGAAATGGAAGAACTGGACGATGTTGACGAAGTAGAGGAAGCGGACGAATTTGACGACGTGGAGGAAGTGGACGAAGTGGGCGAAGTGGACGAAGTGGGCGAAGTGGACGAAGTGGGCGAAGTAGTCGAAGTGGGCGAAGTGGACAAAGTGGACGAAGCAGACAAAATGGAAGAAGTGGACGATGTTGACGAAGTAGAGGAAGCGGACGAAGTTGACGAAGTGGACGATGGGGACGAAGGGGACGAAGTGGAGGAAGTTGAGGAAGTGGGGGAAGTGGAGGAAATGGACGAAGAGGTCAAAATGGACGAAGTTGACGACGTGGACGAAGTGGGCGAAGTGGAGGAAGTGGAGCAAATGGAGGAAGTTGAAGAAGTGGACGAAGTGGACGAACTGGATGAAGTAGGCGAAGAGGTCGAAGTGGACGAATTGGACGAAGTTGACGAAGTGGACGAAGTGGAGGAAGTGGAAGAAGTGGACGAAGTGGAGGAAGTGGACAAAGTGGTAGAAGTTGAGGAAGTGGAGGAAGTTGAAGAAGTGAATGAAGTTGACGAGGTGGAAGAAGTTGAGGAAGTGGAGGAAATGGACGAAGTGGAAGTTGTGGAGGAAGTGGAGGAAGTGGAAGAAGTGGACGAAGATGTTGAAGTGGAGGTAGTGAAGGAAGTGGAGGAAGTGGAGGAAGTGTAGGAAGTGGAGGAAGTGGAGGAAGTTGACGAAGTGGACGAAGTGAACGGAGTGGAAGGAGTGGAGGAAGTGGAGGAAGTTGAAGAAGTGGAAAAAGATGACGAAGTGGACGTAGTAGTAGAGGAAGTGGAGGAAGTGGAGGAAGTGGAGGAAGTGTAGGAAGTGAACGAAGTGGACGAAATGGAGGAAGTCGACGAAGTTGACGAAGTGGAGGAAGTGGAGGAAGTGGAGGAAGTTGACGAAGTAGAGGAAGTGGACGAAGTTGACGAAGTAGAGGAAGTGGACGAAGTTGACGAAGTGGAGTGGACGAAGTGGACGAAGTGGACGAAACGGAGGAAGTGGACGAAGTGGACGAAGTGGACGAAGTGGACGAAGTTGAAGAAGTGGACGAAGTGGAGGAAGTGCAGGAAGTGGAGGAAGATGACGAAGTTTAAGAAAGGGAAGAAGTGGACGAAGTGTAGGAAGTGCACAAAGTAGAGGACGTGGACAAAGTGGATGAAGTTGACAAGGTGGAAGAAGTGGAGGAAGTGAAGGAAGCGGACGGAGTTGACGAAGTGGTAGAAGTGGACGAAGTGGAGAAAGTCGAGGAAGTGGACGAAGTGGAGGAAGTGGACAAAGTGGTTGAAGTGGAGGAAGTTGACGAAGTGGACGAAGTGGACGAAGGGGACAAAGTGGAAGAAGTGGAGGAAGTGGTCGAAGTGGCCGAACTTGAAGAAGGGGAGGAAGTAGAGGAAGTTGAGGAAGTGGACAAAGTGGACGAAGTGGACCGAGTTTACAAAGTGGAGGAAGTGGAGGAAGTGGAGGAAGTGGACGGAGTGGACCAAGTTTACGAAGTGGAGGAAGTGGAGGAAGTTGACGAAGTGGACGGAGTGGACGAAGGGGACGAAGGGGACAAAGTGGAAGACGTGGAGGAAGAGGACGAAGTAGAGGAAGTGGAGGAAGTGAAGGAAACGGAGGAAGTGGAGGAAATGGACGAAGTGGATATAGAGGAGGAAGTGGAGGAAGTTGAGGAACAGTACGAAGTGGACGAAGTGGAAGAAGTGGAAGAAGTGGAGGAAGTTGACGAAGCGGACGAAGAAGACGAAGTGGAGGAGGAGGAGGAAGATGAAGAAGAGGACGAACTAGAAGAAATGGAGGAAGTGGAGGAAGTTGACGAAGTGGACCAAGTGGACAAAGTGGGCGAACTGGGCGAAGAGGACGAAGTGGGCAAAGTGGACAAAGTGGACGAAGTGGGCGAAGTGGACGAAGTGGGCGAAGCGGACGAAATGGAAGAATTGGACGATGTTGACGAAGTAGAGGAAGCGGACGAATTTGACGACGTGGAGGAAGTGGACCAAGTGGGCGAAGTGGACGAAGTGGGCGAAGTGGACAAAGTGGGCGAAGTAGTCGAAGTGGGCGAAGTGGACAAAGTGGACGAAGCAGACGAAATGGAAGAAGTGGACGATGTTGACGAAGTAGAGGAAGCGGACGAAGTGGACGACGTGGAGAAAGTGGACGAAGTGGACGAAGTGGAGGTAGTGGATGAGGTGGAGGAAGTAGAGGTAGTGGACGAAGTGGACGAAGTGGAGCAGATGAAGGAAGTGGACGAAGTTGAAGAAGTGAAGGAAGTGGAGGATGTGGAGAAAGTGGAAGAAGTGGAGGAAGTGGAGGAAGTGCTCGAAGTGGACGAACATGAAGAAGTGGAGGAAGTGGAGGAAGTTGAGGAAGTGGACAAATTGGACGAAGTGGAGGAAGTGGAGCAAGTTTACGAAGTGGAGGAAGTGGAGGAAGTTGACGAAGTGGACGGAGTGGATGAAGAATAGGACGAACTGGACGAAGTGGAGGAAGTGGAGGAAGTGGAGGAAGTTGACGAAGTGGAGGAAGTGGATGAAGTGGAGTTAGTTGAGGAAGAGGACTAAGTGTACGAAGTGGAAGAGTGGAGGAAGTGGAGGAAGTTGACGAAGTTGACGAATTGGACGAAGTAGACGAAGTGGAGGAGGTGGACGAAGTGGAGGAAATAGAGGAAGTGGACAAAGTGAACGAAATGGAGGAAGTTGACGAAGTGGAGGAATTGGACGAAGTTGACGAAGTGGAGGAAGGGGAGGAAGTGGACGAAGTGGAGGAAGTGGACGACGTGGAGGAAGTAGAGGAAGTGGACGAAGTGGACGAAGTAGAGGAAGTGGACGAAGTCGAGGAAGTGGACGACGTTGACAATGTGGACGAAGTGGAGCAAATTGACGAAGTGGAGGATGTGGAAGAAGTGGAGGAAGTGGACGAACTGGAAGAAGTGGAGGAAGTGGAGGAAGTTGAGGAAGTGGACAAATTGGAGCAACAGGAGGAAGTGGAGGAAATGGACGAAGTGGAGGAAGTGGGGGAAGTTGATAAAGTGGAAGAAGTGGAGGAAGTGGAGGAAGTGGAGGAAGTGGAGGGAGTTGACGAAGTGGACGAAGCGGACGAAGTTGACGAAGTGGTCGAAGTGGACGAAGTGGACGAAGGGGAGGAGGTGGATGAGGTGGAGGAAGTGAAGGAAGTGGAGGAAGTGGAGGAAGTGGAGGAAGTGGAGGTAGAGAACGAAGTGGAGGAAATGGAGGAAGTGGAGGAAGTGGTCGAAGTGGATTAAGCAGAGGAAGTGGAGGAAGTTGAGGAAGAGGACGAAGCGGACGAAGAAGACCAAGTGGAGGAAGATGGGGAAGACGACGAAGTGGACGAAGCGGAAGAAGTGGAGGAAGTGGAGGAAGTGGAGGAAGGTGACGAAGTGGACGAAGTTGAGGAAGAGGACAAAGTGGACGAAGTGGAAAAAGTGGAGGAAGTTGACGAAGTGGACGAATTTGACGAAGTGGACGAAGTGTAGGAGGTGGACGAAGTGGAGGAAATGGAGGGAGTGGAGAAAGTGAACGAAATGGAAGACGTTGACGAAGTGGAGGAATTGGACGAAGTGGAGGAAGTTGACAAAGTGGAGGAAGTGGAGGAAGTGCAGGAAGTAGAGGAAGTAGAGGAAGTGGAGGAACTAGAGGAAGTGGAGGAAGTGGAGGAAGTCGAAGAAGTGGACGAAGTGGAGGAAGTGGAGGAAGCGGAGGAAGTGGACGAAGTGGACCAAGTGGACCAAGTGGACGGAGTGGAAGGAGTGGAGGAAGTGGAGGAAATGGAGGAAGTTGAAGAAGTGGACAAAGATGACGAAGTGGACGTAGTGGAGGAAGTGGAGGAAGTGGAGGAAGTGTAGCAAGTGAACGAAGTGGACGAAGTGGATGATGTTGACGAAGTGGACGAAGTGGAGGAAGTGGACGAAGTTGACGAAGTGGAGGAAGTGGACGAAGTTGACGAAGTGGAGGAAGTGGAGGAAGTGGACGAAGTTGAAGAAGTGGAGGAAGTGGAGGAAGTGGAGGAAATGGAGAAAGTGGAGGAAGCAGAGGAAGATGACGTAGTTAAAGAAGTGGAAGAAGTGGAGGAAGTGGAGGAAGTGTAGGAAGTGGACAAAGTAGAGGACGTGGACGAAGTGGATGAAGTTGACGAAGTGGTAGAAGTGGAAGAAGTGGAGGAAGTTGAAGAAGTGGACGAAGTTGACGAGGTGGAAGAAGTTGAGGAAGTGAAGGAAGCGGACGAAATTCATGAAGTGAAGGAAGTGGACAAAGTGGAAGAAGTGGAGGAAGTGGACAAAGTGGTAGAAGTTGAGGAAGTGGAGGAAGTTGAAGAAGTGAATGATGTTGACGAGGTGGAAGAAGTTGAGGACGTGGAGGAAATGGACGAAGTGGAAGTTGTGGAGGAAGTGGAGGAAGTTGATAAAGTGGACGAAGCTGTCGAAGTGGACGTAGTGAAGGAAGTGGAGGAAGTGTAGGAAGTGGAGGAAGTTGACGAAGTGGACGAAGTGAACGGAGTGGAAGGAGTTGAGGAAGTGGAGGAAGTGGAGGAAGTGGAGGAAGTTGAAGAAGTGGAAAAAGATGACGAAGTGGACGTAGTGGAGGAAGTGGACGAAGTGGAGGAAGTGTAGGAAGTGAACGAAGTGGACGAAGCGGAGGAAGTCGACGGAGTTGACGAAGTGGAGGAAGTCGACGAAGTGGACGAAGTTGACGAAGTGGACGAAGTCGACGAAGTTGACATAGTGAACGAAGTAGACGAAGTGAAAGAAGTTGAGGAAGTCGAGGAAGTGGAGGAAGTGGACGATGTTGAAGAAGTGGACGAAGTGGAGGAAGTTGAGGAAGTGGAGGAAGTGGAGGAAGTGGAGGAAGTGGAGAAAGTGGAGGAAGATGACGAAGTTGAAGAAGTGGAAGAAATGGAGGAAGTGGAGGAAGGGTAGGAAGTGGAGGAAGTGGATGAAGTTGACGAAGTGGACGAAGTGGTAGAAGTGGAGGAAGTGGAGGAAGTTGAAGAAGTGGACGAAGTTGACGAGGTGGAAGAAGTGGAGGAAGTGAAGGAAGCTGACAGAGTTGACGAAATGGAGGAAGTGGTAGAAGTGGAGGAAGTCGAGGAAGTGGATGAAGTGGACGAAGTTGACGAAGTGGAGGAAGTGGACGAAGTGGAGGAAGTGGAGTAAGTCGAGGAAGTGGAGGAAGTGGAGCAAGTGGAGGAAGTTGACGAAGTGGAGGAACTTGACGAAGTGGAGCAAGTGGAGGAACTTGACGAAGTGGAGGAAGTGGAGGAAGTGGAGGAAGTGGAGGAAATGGAGGAAGTGGCGGAAGTTGAGGAAATTGATGAAGTGGACCAAGTGGAGGAAATGGATGAAGTTGAGTGTCAATACCCAATTTCGTCCGGATTATTTTTATAGTTTTATTGCATTTTGGTTGTCACATATTTAACCTTTTTATTATTCATTTACCTATTTCTTTTTTAGTTCTATTTATTTTATCTTATTGTTTTATTACCCTTTTTCTTTATTGCTTATTTTGTTTTTATTCTATCTCTTTCATTTATTTTACTTTTTTTTTCCTTTTATTTATTTATTTATTATTTATTTTTATTTTCTTTTAATTCTTCGTTTTCATTTTAATTCTTATTTTTCTTAAATTTTTATCTTTTCATAATTATTATTAGTTAAAAGGTTTTAAAATTAAAGAAAAAAATAAAAATGAATCAAAAGAGTTAGAAAAGGACAAATTGGCAAAAAGGAGGGGACAGTGGAGAAAAACGGCTCTGCTGCGGGAGGCAAAAATTGGTTTTGTGCAGGCAAGGACAAGGCAAGTTTTGGGGGAGAGCAGAGGCGCGATTTGGTTTTGGCAGGAGGCACAGCAGAGGGATTGAATTGGCAAAAAGCAATGGAGAAGAGAAAGTGAAAGGTACACAACAGAAACGAGGAGGCGAGCAGAATCAAGAGAGGCTCTCTGAAAGAAGAAAAATATCTCCTCACTGTATCAAGAATCGACGACCAAGAGAAGCTAGCTTCCTGGGAGGTTTAGGCCTGCACCGAGAGAAGAGAAGGAGATTATCAAAAAATAAAAGAGAAGAAGGAAACTCCAGCATTCAGGTAAGTCGCCCATCCCCATTCTCCATCCTAGTTTGATCTTAAAGGTAATCAATATGATATGTTAATGTTCACGTACTCGATATTGTATTCTTTCTGCTACATTCACTGCCTAATGTTTCTGCTACCAACGTATCTCTGTTCCCTCCCCATGAGCACATGAATGCGCCTTACATCACGAGGCTTCACTGAATTTCCTTTTCTCCTGAGTTCCTGTCTTTCATAACACTCAACATCCCTTTTCATCTTCTCAAACTTATCCATAAAACGTCATGAGTGTCAAATCCAGAGAAGCATGGTTTCCCTTTTTGCTCAAGGCGCCATCGCCATAGCCTTCGTCTTGCTTCTCTCGGCCGGGGCAGCCATTCGGTTTCTCGCGTATACCCCATCCGTAACCACCTCCAGCATCATCATCTCTAACACTACTACCAACACCCCACAGCCAACCCATCATTTTCATCCCTTACCTTCTTCATTTTCAACACCTCATCTCCATCTTCAACCATAATCCACTCCCAAAGTCCCTTTTCTTCCTCTCACCACTTTCATCTCCAGCACCACTTCCAGCATCATCACTCTCATCTCCCCAACATCTCCGACGCCACCTCCAACAAGCATAACCCAATCAACATACAAGGCAGAACAATTTCTTCATTCACGATTCATACTCATACACACACCAACACATGCCAATGTATATCCTGCACAATGAAGCTATAGAAATCCATTTTCGGTCTCTCCTTTTCAAAGACCTGGAGCAGCACGAGCTCTGATTTTCCGCAGTCTTCAACGTTTCTGTTTCTCAACCAAATCCGTGCAAAATCAAGGTTGAACCAGTGAATAACGGTCCATAAGAAAACCAGGACGAGAGAGGAAGAGTGGGAGCGGCGGCAGGCGGTGCCCAAGGTGGAAAAGCTTCAACCCTAGGCTGGTGCGAGAGAAGCGAGGGAGAAGAGGCCGTGGCGCCGCGGTTGGCAGTAGGGCTGGTGGCCTGAGTTGTCGCCGGCGAGGCCAAGGCGTGTGCCGGTTGAGGCGATGGTGGCCGGCGCTGGTGTAGGCGGCGGCGAGCCCGCGAAGAGAGTAAGAGACCTTGGGTCTCTGGAGAGCGTATGAGTCGTGGGAGTGAGCTTACGGGAGAGTGTTTGAATCTGAGTGGGTGAGGAATGGAAGGGAAGGTGCCAAACCCCTAGGAGATTCTAGGTTAGAAATCACCCGGGTGGGCCAAGCCCATAAATAACGCACGTTAAGCCTTGTTAGAACGTTCGTCCCCTACCTCCTCAACGAACGTCTGTCCGTCCACTTCTTGGACGGACCATTTGGTGACCAACTCCCAACCGAACGTTCCTCCAAACCGAACGCTCGTCCAGCGAGCGCTCGTCATTCAACGCCAACAACGAACGCTCGTCCCAGCGAGCGCTCGTCATTCAACTCCCAAACCGAACGCTCGTCCCAAACGAGCGCTCATCATTCAACCCTTTCCCAACGAACGTTCAACTCCAAACCGAACGCTCGTCCAACGAGCGCTCGTCATTCAACGCCAACAACGAACGCTCGTCCCAGCGAGCGCTCGTCATTCAACTCCAAACCGAACGCTCGTCCCCAACGAGCGCTCATCATTCAACCCTTTCCCAACGAACGTTCAACTCCAAACCGAACGCTCGTCCAGCGAGCGCTCGTCATTCAACGCCAACAACGAACGCTCGTCCCAGCGAGCGCTCGTCATTCAACTCCAAACCGAACGCTCGTCCCCAACGAGCGCTCATCATTCAACCCTTTCCCAACGAACGCTCGTCCCAAACGAACGCTCGTCCTTAAGCCTTTTTTCCAACGTCCGCTCGTTATTTCCACCAAGCGAACGCTCAATCTTTCTCCTCATTCTCGACGAGCGTCCGTTAACGCTCGTTCGTCCTCCTCATTCTCGACGAGCGTTCGTTAATCCCCGCAACGAACGCTCGTTATTTCACTTAATTCCCAACATCCGTGCATATTCCCCCAACGCTCGTTATATTTATTTGTTTGTTTTCTTATTTTATTCTATCTGTTTTATTTATTTTATTTATTTTGTTCTATCTACTTATTTTACATATTTACTTATCCTAAAATATATATTTAATAATGCAATATTTACAATTTAAATAAAGGAATTTATAAAGATATGTTTTTAAGGGTTTAGGCACATGTGTGATCGCACGCATCGTCCTTGTGCTGAAAACCTTTTCTCTTTCTTAAATAAAATTACAAAATATGTTTTGAAGGTTTAGGCACATGTGTGATCGCACGCATCGTCCTTGTGCTGAAAACCTTTTCTCTTTCTTAATTGAAATTACAAAAAATATGTTTTAAAGGTTTAGGCACATGTGTGATCGCATGCATCGTCCTTGTGCTGAAAACCTTTTCTCTTTCTTAATTGAAATTACAAAAAATATGTTTTAAAGGTTTAGGCACATGTGTGATCGCACGCATCGTCCTTGTGCTGAAAACCTTTTCTCTTTCTTAATTGAAATTACAAAAAATATGTTTTAAAGGTTTAGGCACATGTGTGATCGCACGCATCGTCCTTGTGCTAAAAACCTTTTCTTTTCCTTAATTGAAATTACAAAAAATATGTTTTAAAGGTTTAGGCACATGTGTGATCGCACGCATCGTCCTTGTGCTAAAAACCTTTTCTTTTCCTTAAGTAAAATTAACAAAAAATATGTTTTAAAGGTTTAGGCACATGTGTGATCGCACGCATCGTCCTTGTGCTAACAACCTTTTCTCTTTCTTAAACAAAATACAAAAAGAGGTATAGAATCTTCAAAAAACCCGAAAACTTCAACAATTTTAAACAACAAATAGTCTTGCTACCCAGAACTACGTAACCCTTGATTCTCCATCGAAAGTGGAGATACGTAGGAGCAAGGCTAGCCCTTGTCAGGTTCACTTTCCCAAAAATCCAAATTTATCCGTAATCATTTTCTCAAACAAATCTTTTTCTCAAACAAATCTCTCAAACTTTTTCAAAAAAGAACTACGTAACCCTGATTTCTCATTTTGAATGAGAATACGTAGGAGCAAGGTCAATCCTTGTCGGGCCCAAAAAACTAAAAAATATGTTTTGTTTATTTTAGAATTTTATTTTAGGGGATAGTTAAACATTTTGAAAATCACATCATATTCGTGCATTTAGTTAAAGGTACTGCCTTAGGGCAGGCGTTGTGGGGTGCTAACACCTTCCCTACGCGTAACCGACTCCCGAACCCAGAATCTGGTTTTCGCGGACTGTGCTTTTTCGTTTTACGGTTTTTCCGTAGTTTTCCATAATAAACTATGGTGGCGACTCCAAAATCTCTTTTCCAAAACCGATTTCTTTTTGGATCGTCGTCCCGTCGCGATTCCGGTTGCGACAGATGGCGACTCCACTGGGGACCTCGAGAGTCAGGCCATTTAATTAGATGCGCGAATTTGACATGATTTTTCTTTGTGTTTTTCTTCCCCTGTTGTCTTTTCTTTATCTGTGTCTGATAGTTGGAATAACTGCATGTGAATTGTTGAATATGGAACCCTAGGGTAGAAAACATGTTTATATCTGCCTGGGAATATTTTCTGGTTGTTTTGCAGGTGAGGGTTTGGGGTGTACAATTGCATTCTCCCTTCACACACACACAACATGCATATCATGAGTGAGGCCCTATACCCGGGTCTGAGCGCAACTTAGAAATAGAGGGGTTGTGTAGCGGTGTCACTCTGGGATGTACTTCCTGTTTGGCTATCGTGAGAACCCCAGCCAGAGTCTGTTCTCTTCATTTGTGTCTCCACATCTAGTTGATTACTCTGACTGTTGTGGATGAACAGTGAAAAGAGCTATAGCTCTGGTGGCCTGATTTAAGTATTAGGAAGCTATCCTTGTGAGTGCATATATTTGGTCTTAGAACTTTACTCATTCAACCTTTGATAAGGCACAAAAGGGAGAAATGTGTATTCTTATAACCCTCATGTTTGCTTAATAAAAATCACGCACCTTGTGGATTCTAGTCAAAAATTATAAATTTGTGATTAAGCCTTTGAGATAAAATGGAAATTAACATGAGATCTGAAGTCAAGGGGGGTTCAAGTTCAGACATTTTAAAGGAAAGGATAGCCATTGAAGTAAAGGAGGGTAATATGGATGGCCTGAGAGAACCGCTGAAGAAAATGGAGACAACCCAAAAGGATGCATTCAGGAAGGAGTATGGGAATTTGTTGAGCCTGTTAGAGGTGGAAGTTCAAACACCGGCCATTACTCTTTTAGCCCAGTCTTATGAACCACCATTGAGGTGCTTCACTTTCCAAGATTTCCAACTAGTGCCATCAGTGGAAGAATTCGAGCAAGTCTTAAATTTGGAAAAAACTCCATACAACTACTTTGAGCAGTATATCCTTGTCTTGCAGTGAGCGAGGATCAGGAAAATACACCTAATGAAGTTGGAAAGCGAGTTCAATCAAGGGCAAAGTGAGGGGCCTTCCTCAAAGATACTTATAGGAATACCTACATCATTTGGCTTAAGAGGAAAATTGGGAAATGTTTACGAATGTATTAGCTCTTCTCCTCTATGGTGTCACGCTTTCTCCTAAATGTCAAGAACCTCGTCGACTATGCCGCTATGAATGCATTCGTGGGATACGAAGAGCGCTGTGAGAATCCCGTCGCTACCATCTTGGCTGAAGTTCATGGGACCCTTAATCATTGTTATGAGTTAAAGGGAGGGAAAGTGTTATGTTGTGTTCATCTCCCGTGTGACTGAGGACGCCTTAAAGGCCACCTGTCCCATGTTTGAGCTATGGTAGTATAAACCAAATGTGAAAGGGGCAAATGAATGGGCGCAACTTTGTACAAGTTTAAACAAAGAACAATTTAAATGGTGTGTCCCTTGGCAGCATAGATCGCAAATTATATATCATTTGCAGGAGTTAAAAATGAGCTTGGAAGAGTCTCCAACAAAATTATAGAGATGAATCAACAAGGCACGCAGAAACGCTCGTCACACATGCAGAAACGCTTGGTGCAAGGGTGACGCCAAGTGAACGTTCGTCCAGCTCTCAAAAGACAACGCTCGTCCTGAAGCAGAAGAGGACGCTCGTTTTGAAGGAGACGTTCGTCCAGATGACGTGAGAAGAGGACGTTCGTCCAGGACTCTTAGAGAGGACGATCGTCGAGGTAGAAATGGACGCTCGTCATATAGCGAGCGCACACAAGTATCGCGGACGCTCGTTGATAGAGAACGAACGGCAGAAGAAGCACAGGACGCTCGTCGCAAGAGTGGTCGCTCGACCAGACCTCTCGCACAAGTGGACGCTCGTCCTAAACGCTCGTCCAGACATGTTAACGCTCGTTCAGAAAGGGAGCTCGTGCAGGACGCTCGTCACTTAGCGAGCGCACGCTCGTTTCATGGCGAGCGGACGCTCGTTGACAATGAAAGTGGACGCTCGTGCAGCAGAAAACGTTCGATCAGATAGTGGACGCTCGTCCAGACATCCAACGCTCGCACACGGACGCTCGCCGAACACAGCGCTCGTCCAGAAGAGGACGTTCGTCGACATTCGTCTGCACGTTCGTCCAGAAATGGGACGCTCGTCCAGGAACGCTCGTCCAGTCGGGGAAGAGGACGCTCGTTGCAGGCCGCTCGTACAAGTGGACGCTCGTCCAGAATCCAGTCGCTCGTTCAGAATTGAGACGTTCGTCCATTGGGACGCTCGTCCACGTTCGTCCAGCAGAAGCACGTTAGTCCAGCAAGTGGACGCTCGTCACCAAGAGATTGCTCGTCCAGCGCTCGTCCAACGCTCGTCCAAGGACGCTCGTCCAGAATTGGGTCGCTCGTCCAGAAAATTGGACGCTCGTCCAGAATTGTATCGCTCTTCCAGAAAATTGGACGCTCGTCCAGAATTGGGCCGCTCGTCCAGAATTTGGACGCTCGTCCAGAGATGACCCGTGACTCAATTCTTGTACCCTTCTTTATATCCGAATCCAGAGGCAGTTGGAAAGGGGGATCTAGAATGGGGAGGAGACCAGGGACGCTGCTGCAGCTGCTCCAAGGGGCTTCCATGGTGGAAAAAATCCAATTTCCACCACCCAATCCATCATTTCTCTCTTCTATGTTGTATATGTGTAGCTAAAACACCATTTCACTGGGGTTGAGAGGAGACACGAGATAATGGACTTTTAATAAAGATTCCCTTGGCCAATGAATCGTAGAGAGGGTTAGGACAATCAAGTTACCATTCAAGTCGATCCCTCCTTACCGAAGCAAAAAAAAAAACTTCGTAGTGCTGAGCAGCGGATGGAATCAGCGGTTGAGAAGTTGGAAAAATGTAGCATCAAGTTAAAAAGGAGATATCTGTAAATAATGATCTATATAAGAGTATTTCGTGGAACAAGGACAACTTACAAAGAAGTGGAAGAGAAGTCTCTCATAACTAGCTTCCCTCGCCAGTGAAGCCATTGAAGGTGTGCTAAAGTCTGCAATGCCGATCTTTAACCCGCCTAAGGGGATTGAAACATTCCTCAATTGCTGCAAGAAACTGATTTGAGAAATGAAGAATGTTATGGCTAAAGCCTGAGATGGTTGACCAATACTTCCTATGTCTCACGTTTTGGGAACTTCCGAATGATGAACCGCCTTATGGACTCCGTTTCGTGTTAATTTCCAAATTATACCAAGGCAAAATTTTCACAGCTTTATAATTTCCGACTAGAGTATTTAAACTACATTGTCTCTTCTTTTTCTTTTCATTTTCATTTTCATTTTCTTAAATTGTTTCATCTAAAAAAAATAATATACCTAAACATCCAAGATACCCTAAAGGACTTGAACCAGTTAATAAATCTTGGAGAACCAAGGAGAAATTCAAGATGGGATGAAAGTCGATATCCAACAACTGAAGGGATAAGTGAGCCAAATCCTAGAGGCTCTGAATGCCTTACAAAGCCCTGAAGATTCGTGTGCACCACGACTACAATACAGAGTTCGAGAGGCCTAAATTTTCTCCTCATATGGTCTTCCCCTACATTACACTTCACCCTTGGGAGAGGAATTGAGGCATGTTCACACTTAAAAGGCAGAAAATACCGTAGTTGAAGGAAGAAACAAGCTTGGGGCAACCACTTTCATGGTCCCCTAGGAGATGATTCAGCCACGCCTTGTGAGCAAGATAATGACGAAGCAACCCGAGTTGAAATCTTTCCCTCATTGTTGTTGCACCAGTGGATGTTGATGTTGACAAGCTTAAATTTGAAATACTGGAAAAAGGATAAGAGTCATGGAAGGGGGAGGAAGCTCTAAGTTTGCAAATGTTGCAGGGTTATGCTTAGTCTCAGATGATATGCTGATACCTCCCAAATTTTAAATTACCCGGAGGCACCACTTGTCCAAGAGCCATCTCATGATGTACAGAAAGAAAATGGTTGTGCGTTCCTATGATGAAAAGTGGTCAATTCGTTTTTCTAAGGTAGATTAGCTGGCATGACACCAAACTGGGGCACTCATCTTGAATCTTCGTGCATCCGGTCTTGGGGAGATTTGGTGGATGCTCTCTTGAGGTAGTACAAATACCACATGGACGGGACATCTCATTGATTACAACCACGAAGCATGGTGAAGAAGGAGTATGAATTATACAAAGGATACGCCCAAAGGTGGAAAGAGATTGTTGCTCAAGGAAAGTCTCTTATGAGTGATAACGAGATGGTTGACACATTCCTAAATACTCTGCAATCACCCTTCTGTGAGACCATGATGAGCAGTGTTTCCCTAAACTTCTCAAACTTGGTGATAATTCAAGAAAGAATTGAAATTGGTGTGAAGACTGAAAAGATTGCACAAGGTTCTACTATGACAACAAATGTGAACAAGTTTGGTCTAAGCCTGGGATAAGGAGAGAAGAAAGAGCTCAATCACATCCCACTGCTCAAATACCATTGGCCTACCCTTTGAAACTGCTCTGAGACAAAAATGGACTCGACCCAAACTCAATTTCCCACCAAACTGTTAGGCAAACATGCTGATCAAGACAAAGGGCTTATGAGTTTCACTCCTAACCTTCTGACTTATGCAACATTTCTTCCAAGTCTTCTGCATAAAAAGCTTGGTCTTTACTTGTTACATGAAGCCTTTAAAGCCTCAATACCTCAAGACTCGTGATGCATCATATACAAAAGGTGATTACCATGGAGTGGCTATCGGTCATTCCACCAAAAGTGCTGTTGGTTCAAGCGCAAAGGCAAACTTTGATTCATTCAAGATGGTTAAAGTATGAAGGAAGTCAACCCAACATTGAGGCACGACTTGAGAATGTCTCTACAGATGCCATGAAGAAATGAAGTGGGCTTTAAGACCACATAAGAAAGCATAAGTCATTGTACAAGTAAATTTGATGTTGTGAAGTGTCTTGCTACCAGGGAAGTATGCGTTTTGATATCGCACTGTCATCCATGACTTGCAATGCAAACACTCACTACAGGGTTTCTCCAAGTAGTGCTGGAAATCGAGTCCTGAAAGGGTATCGTGAAAAAAAAAAAAGAAAACAAAATTGAAAAGAAAATGAAATAAAGTCAATCTTGAGTCACTTATCTTTCTTGCAAATCGTCAAACTTTTGTTTTTCGAAAATAGAAAAGAGCAAAAAAAAGAAAAATGATGAATAATCAAAAGGAAAATTGGGATGTCAAGTTTTTCTAAGGTCAAGTGTTTAATCAAAAATAACAATTTGACGCTTTCTCCCGAGACGTTTGTGCGCATTTTGCTTGAAAACCTTCACCCTTCACTGTTCCAAAATAAAGGATGTTCCCCAACAAACACTGTCACTGCCCTTAGTAATGATGTAAGCCTTTACACTGGGGCAGATTGGCCTGGCCAAAATTTTCCTTGCTTGCGCTAGTAGGGTTATCCCTGAACCCAGTGAGACAAATAAAAGAATTTTCAAAAGGAGAATAAGTCCACTAGATTGAAAACCCAAAAGGGCGGTCTAGAAAGAAAAGGAAAGGGAAAAATCACTCATGTTGAGGTCATCTAGTCGTAGAATTAATCTTTTGAAAAGAAAGCAATCAGAATTTGAAATGATGTGTGGCCATTTTTTCTTTACCAAAAAAAAAAAAAACAAAATATATCCATTGTCACCCTGTTTTGAGCCAAAAATAAATCCTTTTTCAAAATTATTCCCAAGCAAGGATTGTCATCAGGCAGGAGTCAACTTAGGAAGCAGTTGAAGAGCACTCAATGATCAAACGGAGGAATCCTTCAAAATGGTAAACAAAAACGAAAAAAGAACAAAAAATCACAAAGTGATGAGGAAAAAATAAAAAAAAATGGAGTTCAAGGAAAGCAAAGTGCTCAGAAGGTCAAATAGTTGACACAATGCCAGATGACAACCCTTGCTTCAAAAAAATGTATCCGACAAACATTTATTTGGGCCTTTATACCCCTTCCTTTCAATACCTTCTAACCCTAGCCACATTACAAGCCTAATAAAGTCCACGCAAATTGAATAATGTTTGCTCAAATTTTCATAAAGCTTAATTTTGCGATAAGACAAAATGACTTACAATGAGTCCAAAAAAACAAAAAAAAAAAAAAAAAAAAACAAAAACTTCGAAAAAAAAAAAAAAAAAAAAAAAAAAAAAAAAAAAAAAAAAAAAAAAGAAAGCAAAAGAAAAGACTCATGTTGAATTCGTTGTCAATGAGGTTGTCAAGGGCGTAGTGTTTTCGAAAAGCAAAAGCAAAATAAATTTTGAAAATACCAAAGTTGGGTCTTCTCCTGATGCAAGGTTTCGGGGGTAACCATCGTTCTTTTCCAGCTAGAGCATCTGCATTCATACTACTTGAACCCTCAACCTTTTCATTTCCCATTAAAACAAAGGGTTGTCATGAATACAATACTGGGGCAGTGTTCATCATGGTACACATCCCCAACGATCTGTTGATTGGGAGATAAAAAAAATAAAAAAAAAAAAATAAAAAAAAAATAAAAATAAAAAAAAAAAAAAAAAAAAACAATGAAGTCGATGTGTCAACCACTACCGAGTTTTATTCCAGGGCTAAGGTCGCGAGAAAGTAAGGTAAGCAAAGATTCAGAGTGACGTGTGGCCATTTTTTCTTTATCCAAACGTTAAAAGAAGTTTATCCAATTGCACCCCTTTTGAGCCATAAATTATATTTGTTTTCATCACCCCCGACAAGAATCATTAGCACATCGATGTCAACCTAAAAGGTACATCAAGGGCATCCGAAATCAAGGAGGGGATTTCTGAAAAAAAAAAGAGAGAAGAAGGAAAAAGAAATAAAAAAATATATAAAGTCTCAAAGAAGTACACAACAGAGACAACGAAGCAAGCGACCCAAAAGGGGAAGAAAAGAAAGAAAAAAACAGTAATGAAAAAAGGATGCCCGAAGTTTCAAATCTTTAGGGATAGTTGACTCGACACCTTGCAAATGATTCTTGTGGAAACAATTTAACCGCCAAACACTTATTTGAGCCTTCATTATCCATTTCTTTCAAAACCCTTTGACCTTTGGCCACGGTACAAGCCAATAAAAGTCCACGCTGACTGAAGACTGTTTGTCCTAATCTTTCTCACGATTTTAACCCTGAAACGAAATGATGTGGTGAATGACACAATCACTCAAAAGAAAAGAAAAAAAGAAGGAAAGAAAATAAAAACATCGAAAAAAAAAAAAAAGACAAAAAATGTGAAGTCTCCCCGTCAATCAAGAATCGCCAAATTGGGGCAATCCTTCCTACCCGAACCTTTCCACCTCTCCAAATCAAGTTTACTATACGCAACAAAGTTGGGGCAACCCTAGCGGGCCATGCATGTGTAGATACTAAACAACGCCTCCCAAAGTAAGAAAAATTCAAATGCTAACGTTACCCACAGGTAATCATTCAACCATCCACCTTTCATACTCATCTCCCGCACCTTTTCAGGTTCAAGCTAGTGCTAGAGGGAATTTGAACCCCTAGTTACGTTCTCTTCCTTTCATCAAAGAACCCACTGCTTCTTGACATTATTTTGATTGAATGCATTTCGAACGTACATCGCGTTTGACGTCAACATTGACAACGGATTCCAAGCATAGAATTTTCACAAAAAAAAAAAAAAAAAAAAAAAAAAAAAAAAAAAGAAGAAGAAAAAGGTGCAAGATAGAGAAAGCGAGAGCAAAAGAAGGGAACGAAACCACTGGCTCATATGCATTCATGCACCATCATAACATAACATCATTTCATAGAAAGCAAAGAAAATTGTTCAAAAATCCGTAAAGGGAAAATGAAGTGGTGAAAAAGGTTAGCAGACCTTTATATCTAAATCTCTCTAATGTTTTGCTCAGTATCTACCAATGTTTCTTCAAAAAAAAAAAATATGAATCCCAGAGTGGTTTCTACGATAGCTCACCTCACACACAGTCATCCATAGGGTTTGTACACCCTCCACGAGGTTAGTACACCTCATAGCATTCATCCATAGGGTTTGTACACCCTCCACGAGGTTAGTACACCTCATATCATTCACCCACAGGGTTTGTACACCCTCCACGAGGTTAGTACACCTCATATCATTCACCCACAGGGTTTGTACACCCTCCACGAGGTTAGTACACCTCACATCATTCATCCATTAGGGTTTGTACACCCTCCACGAGGTTAGTACACCTCACGTCATTCATCCATTAGGGTTTGTACACCCTCCACGAGGTTAGTACACCTCACATCATTCATCCATTAGGGTTTGTACACCCCCCACGAGGTTAGTACACCTCACATTCATTCATCTACAGGGTTTGTACACCCTCCACGAGGTTTGTACACCTCATTCATTCACCCATAGGGTTTGTACACCCTCCACGAGGTTAGCACACCTCACGTCATTTTGTTCAGGGTTTGTACACCCTCCAAGAGGTTAGTACACCTCATATCATTTGTTCAGGGTTTGTACACCCTCCACGAGGTTAGTACACCTCATAGCATTCATCCACAGGGTTTGTACACCCTCCACGAGGTTAGTACACCTCACGTCATTCATCCATTAGGGTTTGTACACCCTCCACGAGTTTAGTCCACCTCATATCATTCATCCATAGGGTTGGTACACCCTCCACGAGGTTATTAGACCTCATTCACTTCCATAGGGTTGGTACACCCTCCATAATGTCTACACACCCCAATTCTCTTAGCCTTGTTCATTTTGTTTAGATTTCCCTGTTTATTCCTCTCTCATTCTGTTTGAAATCCAGACGAAATTAGTATTTCTATCTTTACTTATCTTTTACTCTGATAATATAAAAACGTCATTGTCATATTATCTAGTAAAATCTAAGTAAAGAGGGGCAGCTGTCAATACCCAATTTCGTCCGGATTATTTTTATAGTTTTATTGCATTTTGGTTGTCACATATTTAACCTTTTTATTATTCATTTACCTATTTCTTTTTTAGTTCTATTTATTTTATCTTATTGTTTTATTACCCTTTTTCTTTATTGCTTATTTTGTTTTTATTCTATCTCTTTCATTTATTTTACTTTTTTTTTCCTTTTATTTATTTATTTATTATTTATTTTTATTTTCTTTTAATTCTTCGTTTTCATTTTAATTCTTATTTTTCTTAAATTTTTATCTTTTCATAATTATTATTAGTTAAAAGGTTTTAAAATTAAAGAAAAAAATAAAAATGAATCAAAAGAGTTAGAAAAGGACAAATTGGCAAAAAGGAGGGGACAGTGGAGAAAAACGGCTCTGCTGCGGGAGGCAAAAATTGGTTTTGTGCAGGCAAGGACAAGGCAAGTTTTGGGGGAGAGCAGAGGCGCGATTTGGTTTTGGCAGGAGGCACAGCAGAGGGATTGAATTGGCAAAAAGCAATGGAGAAGAGAAAGTGAAAGGTACACAACAGAAACGAGGAGGCGAGCAGAATCAAGAGAGGCTCTCTGAAAGAAGAAAAATATCTCCTCACTGTATCAAGAATCGACGACCAAGAGAAGCTAGCTTCCTGGGAGGTTTAGGCCTGCACCGAGAGAAGAGAAGGAGATTATCAAAAAATAAAAGAGAAGAAGGAAACTCCAGCATTCAGGTAAGTCGCCCATCCCCATTCTCCATCCTAGTTTGATCTTAAAGGTAATCAATATGATATGTTAATGTTCACGTACTCGATATTGTATTCTTTCTGCTACATTCACTGCCTAATGTTTCTGCTACCAACGTATCTCTGTTCCCTCCCCATGAGCACATGAATGCGCCTTACATCACGAGGCTTCACTGAATTTCCTTTTCTCCTGAGTTCCTGTCTTTCATAACACTCAACATCCCTTTTCATCTTCTCAAACTTATCCATAAAACGTCATGAGTGTCAAATCCAGAGAAGCATGGTTTCCCTTTTTGCTCAAGGCGCCATCGCCATAGCCTTCGTCTTGCTTCTCTCGGCCGGGGCAGCCATTCGGTTTCTCGCGTATACCCCATCCGTAACCACCTCCAGCATCATCATCTCTAACACTACTACCAACACCCCACAGCCAACCCATCATTTTCATCCCTTACCTTCTTCATTTTCAACACCTCATCTCCATCTTCAACCATAATCCACTCCCAAAGTCCCTTTTCTTCCTCTCACCACTTTCATCTCCAGCACCACTTCCAGCATCATCACTCTCATCTCCCCAACATCTCCGACGCCACCTCCAACAAGCATAACCCAATCAACATACAAGGCAGAACAATTTCTTCATTCACGATTCATACTCATACACACACCAACACATGCCAATGTATATCCTGCACAATGAAGCTATAGAAATCCATTTTCGGTCTCTCCTTTTCAAAGACCTGGAGCAGCACGAGCTCTGATTTTCCGCAGTCTTCAACGTTTCTGTTTCTCAACCAAATCCGTGCAAAATCAAGGTTGAACCAGTGAATAACGGTCCATAAGAAAACCAGGACGAGAGAGGAAGAGTGGGAGCGGCGGCAGGCGGTGCCCAAGGTGGAAAAGCTTCAACCCTAGGCTGGTGCGAGAGAAGCGAGGGAGAAGAGGCCGTGGCGCCGCGGTTGGCAGTAGGGCTGGTGGCCTGAGTTGTCGCCGGCGAGGCCAAGGCGTGTGCCGGTTGAGGCGATGGTGGCCGGCGCTGGTGTAGGCGGCGGCGAGCCCGCGAAGAGAGTAAGAGACCTTGGGTCTCTGGAGAGCGTATGAGTCGTGGGAGTGAGCTTACGGGAGAGTGTTTGAATCTGAGTGGGTGAGGAATGGAAGGGAAGGTGCCAAACCCCTAGGAGATTCTAGGTTAGAAATCACCCGGGTGGGCCAAGCCCATAAATAACGCACGTTAAGCCTTGTTAGAACGTTCGTCCCCTACCTCCTCAACGAACGTCTGTCCGTCCACTTCTTGGACGGACCATTTGGTGACCAACTCCCAACCGAACGTTCCTCCAAACCGAACGCTCGTCCAGCGAGCGCTCGTCATTCAACGCCAACAACGAACGCTCGTCCCAGCGAGCGCTCGTCATTCAACTCCCAAACCGAACGCTCGTCCCCAACGAGCGCTCATCATTCAACCCTTTCCCAACGAACGTTCAACTCCAAACCGAACGCTCGTCCAACGAGCGCTCGTCATTCAACGCCAACAACGAACGCTCGTCCCAGCGAGCGCTCGTCATTCAACTCCAAACCGAACGCTCGTCCCCAACGAGCGCTCATCATTCAACCCTTTCCCAACGAACGTTCAACTCCAAACCGAACGCTCGTCCAGCGAGCGCTCGTCATTCAACGCCAACAACGAACGCTCATCCCAGCGAGCGCTCGTCATTCAACTCCAAACCGAACGCTCGTCCCCAACGAGCGCTCATCATTCAACCCTTTCCCAACGAACGCTCGTCCCAAACGAACGCTCGTCCTTAAGCCTTTTTTCCAACGTCCGCTCGTTATTTCCACCAAGCGAACGCTCAATCTTTCTCCTCATTCTCGACGAGCGTCCGTTAACGCTCGTTCGTCCTCCTCATTCTCGACGAGCGTTCGTTAATCCCCGCAACGAACGCTCGTTATTTCACTTAATTCCCAACATCCGTGCATATTCCCCCAACGCTCGTTATATTTATTTGTTTGTTTTCTTATTTTATTCTATCTGTTTTATTTATTTTATTTATTTTGTTCTATCTACTTATTTTACATATTTACTTATCCTAAAATATATATTTAATAATGCAATATTTACAATTTAAATAAAGGAATTTATAAAGATATGTTTTTAAGGGTTTAGGCACATGTGTGATCGCACGCATCGTCCTTGTGCTGAAAACCTTTTCTCTTTCTTAAATAAAATTACAAAATATGTTTTGAAGGTTTAGGCACATGTGTGATCACACGCATCGTCCTTGTGCTGAAAACCTTTTCTCTTTCTTAATTGAAATTACAAAAAATATGTTTTAAAGGTTTAGGCACATGTGTGATCGCATGCATCGTCCTTGTGCTGAAAACCTTTTCTCTTTCTTAATTGAAATTACAAAAAATATGTTTTAAAGGTTTAGGCACATGTGTGATCGCACGCATCGTCCTTGTGCTGAAAACCTTTTCTCTTTCTTAATTGAAATTACAAAAAATATGTTTTAAAGGTTTAGGCACATGTGTGATCGCACGCATCGTCCTTGTGCTAAAAACCTTTTCTTTTCCTTAATTGAAATTACAAAAAATATGTTTTAAAGGTTTAGGCACATGTGTGATCGCACGCATCGTCCTTGTGCTAAAAACCTTTTCTTTTCCTTAAGTAAAATTAACAAAAAATATGTTTTAAAGGTTTAGGCACATGTGTGATCGCACGCATCGTCCTTGTGCTAACAACCTTTTCTCTTTCTTAAACAAAATACAAAAAGAGGTATAGAATCTTCAAAAAACCCGAAAACTTCAACAATTTTAAACAACAAATAGTCTTGCTACCCAGAACTACGTAACCCTTGATTCTCCATCGAAAGTGGAGATACGTAGGAGCAAGGCTAGCCCTTGTCAGGTTCACTTTCCCAAAAATCCAAATTTATCCGTAATCATTTTCTCAAACAAATCTTTTTCTCAAACAAATCTCTCAAACTTTTTCAAAAAAGAACTACGTAACCCTGATTTCTCATTTTGAATGAGAATACGTAGGAGCAAGGTCAATCCTTGTCGGGCCCAAAAAACTAAAAAATATGTTTTGTTTATTTTAGAATTTTATTTTAGGGGATAGTTAAACATTTTGAAAATCACATCATATTCGTGCATTTAGTTAAAGGTACTGCCTTAGGGCAGGCGTTGTGGGGTGCTAACACCTTCCCTACGCGTAACCGACTCCCGAACCCAGAATCTGGTTTTCGCGGACTGTGCTTTTTCGTTTTACGGTTTTTCCGTAGTTTTCCATAATAAACTATGGTGGCGACTCCAAAATCTCTTTTCCAAAACCGATTTCTTTTTGGATCGTCGTCCCGTCGCGATTCCGGTTGCGACATTGAGGAATAGGACGAAGTGGGCGAAGTGGAAGAAGTGGAGGAAGTGGAGGAAGTGGAGGATGTGGAGGAAGTTTACGAAGTGGACGAAGTTGACGAAGAGAACGAAGTGGACGAAGTGGAAAAAGTGGAGGAAGTGGAGGAAGTTGACGAAGTGGAGGAAGTTGACGAAGTGGACAAAGTGGAGGAGGTGGACGAAGTGGAGGAAATGGAGGAAGTGGACAAAGTGAACGAAATGGAGGACGTTGACGAAGTAGAGGAATTGGACGAAGTTGACGAAGTGCAGGAAGTGGACGAAGTTGAGGAAGTGGAGGAAGTGGACGAAGTAGACGAAGCGGAAGAAGTAGAGGAAGTAGAGGAAGTGGAGGAAGTGGAGGAAGTGAAGGAAGTGGAGGAAGTGGACGAAGTGGAGGAAGTGGACGAAGTGGAGGAAGGGGACGAAGTGGACGAAGTGGATGAAGTAGACCAAGTGCACGAAGTGGACGAAGTGGACGGAGTGGAAGGAGTGGAGGAAGTGGAGGCAGTTGAAGAAGTGGACAAAGATGACGAAGTGGACGTAGTGGAGGAAGTGGACGAAGTGGAGGAAGTGTAGGAAGTGAACGAAGTGGACGAAGTGAACGAAGTTGACGAAGTGGAGGAAGTGGAAGAAGTGGAGGAAGTGGAGGAAGTGGAGGAAGTGGAGGAAGTGGACGAAGTTGACGAAGTGGGCGAAGTGGACGAAGCGGACGAAGTGGAAGAAGTGGAGGAATTGGAGGAAGTGGAGGAAGTGGAGGATGTTTACGAGTTGGACGAAGAGGTCGAATTGGTCGAAGTGGAAGAGGTGGAGAAAGTGGAGGAAGTGGAGTAAGTGGATGAAGAGTTCGAAGTGGGGGAAGTGGACGAAGTTGATGAAGTGGACGAAGAGGCCGAAGTGGAGGAAGTAGAAGAAGTTGACGACGTGGACGAAGTGGAGGAAGTTTACGAACTGGACGAAGTGGATGTAGAGGTCGAAGTGGACGAAGTTGACGATGTTGACGAAGTGGGCGAAGTGGACGAAGTGGAGGAAGTGGACGAAGTGGAGGAAATGGAGGAAGTGGAGGACGTGGAGGAAGTGGTCGAAGTGGACGAACTGGAAGAAGTGGAGGAAGTGGACGAAGTTGAGGAAGTGGACAAAGTGGAGGTAGTGGAGTAAGTGAGGAAGTTGAGGAAGTGGAGGATGTGGAGGATGTGGAGGAAGTTGAGAATTTGGAGGAAGTGGAGGAAGTTGACGAAGTGGAGGATGTGGAGTAAGTGGAGGAAGTGGAGGAAGTGGAGGAAATTGAGGAAGCGGAGGAAGTTGACGAAGTGGACGAAGTGGACGATGGGGACGAAGGGGACGAAGTGGAGAAAGTGGACGAAGTGGACGAAGTTGACGAAATTGACGAAGTGGAGGAAGTGGACGAAGTTGAGGAAGTGGAGGAAGTGGAGGAAGTGGAGGAAGTGGAGAAAGTGGAGGAAGATGACGAAGTTGAAGAAGTGGAAGAAATGGAGGAAGTGGAGGAAGGGTAGGAAGTGGAGGAAGTGGATGAAGTTGACGAAGTGGACGAAGTGGTAGAAGTGGAGGAAGTGGAGGAAGTTGAAGAAGTGGACGAAGTTGACGAGGTGGAAGAAGTGGAGGAAGTGAAGGAAGCTGACAGAGTTGACGAAATGGAGGAAGTGGTAGAAGTGGAGGAAGTCGAGGAAGTGGATGAAGTGGACGAAGTTGACGAAGTGGAGGAAGTGGACGAAGTGGAGGAAGTGGAGTAAGTCGAGGAAGTGGAGGAAGTGGAGCAAGTGGAGGAAGTTGACGAAGTGGAGGAACTTGACGAAGTGGAGCAAGTGGAGGAACTTGACGAAGTGGAGGAAGTGGAGGAAGTGGAGGAAGTGGAGGAAGTGGAGGAAATGGAGGAAGTGGCGGAAGTTGAGGAAATTGATGAAGTGGACCAAGTGGAGGAAATGGATGAAGTTGAGGAATAGGACGAAGTGGGCGAAGTGGAAGAAGTGGAGGAAGTGGAGGAAGTGGAGGATGTGGAGGAAGTTTACGAAGTGGACGAAGTTGACGAAGAGAACGAAGTGGACGAAGTGGAAAAAGTGGAGGAAGTGGAGGAAGTTGACGAAGTGGAGGAAGTTGACGAAGTGGACAAAGTGGAGGAGGTGGACGAAGTGGAGGAAATGGAGGAAGTGGACAAAGTGAACGAAATGGAGGACGTTGACGAAGTAGAGGAATTGGACGAAGTTGACGAAGTGCAGGAAGTGGACGAAGTTGAGGAAGTGGAGGAAGTGGACGAAGTAGACGAAGCGGAAGAAGTAGAGGAAGTAGAGGAAGTGGAGGAAGTGGAGGAAGTGAAGGAAGTGGAGGAAGTGGACGAAGTGGAGGAAGTGGACGAAGTGGAGGAAGGGGACGAAGTGGACGAAGTGGATGAAGTAGACCAAGTGCACGAAGTGGACGAAGTGGACGGAGTGGAAGGAGTGGAGGAAGTGGAGGCAGTTGAAGAAGTGGACAAAGATGACGAAGTGGACGTAGTGGAGGAAGTGGACGAAGTGGAGGAAGTGTAGGAAGTGAACGAAGTGGACGAAGTGAACGAAGTTGACGAAGTGGAGGAAGTGGAAGAAGTGGAGGAAGTGGAGGAAGTGGAGGAAGTGGAGGAAGTGGACGAAGTTGACGAAGTGGGCGAAGTGGACGAAGCGGACGAAGTGGAAGAAGTGGAGGAATTGGAGGAAGTGGAGGAAGTGGAGGATGTTTACGAGTTGGACGAAGAGGTCGAATTGGTCGAAGTGGAAGAGGTGGAGAAAGTGGAGGAAGTGGAGTAAGTGGATGAAGAGTTCGAAGTGGGGGAAGTGGACGAAGTTGATGAAGTGGACGAAGAGGCCGAAGTGGAGGAAGTAGAAGAAGTTGACGACGTGGACGAAGTGGAGGAAGTTTACGAACTGGACGAAGTGGATGTAGAGGTCGAAGTGGACGAAGTTGACGATGTTGACGAAGTGGGCGAAGTGGACGAAGTGGAGGAAGTGGACGAAGTGGAGGAAATGGAGGAAGTGGAGGACGTGGAGGAAGTGGTCGAAGTGGACGAACTGGAAGAAGTGGAGGAAGTGGACGAAGTTGAGGAAGTGGACAAAGTGGAGGTAGTGGAGTAAGTGAGGAAGTTGAGGAAGTGGAGGATGTGGAGGATGTGGAGGAAGTTGAGAATTTGGAGGAAGTGGAGGAAGTTGACGAAGTGGAGGATGTGGAGTAAGTGGAGGAAGTGGAGGAAGTGGAGGAAATTGAGGAAGCGGAGGAAGTTGACGAAGTGGACGAAGTGGACGATGGGGACGAAGGGGACGAAGTGGAGAAAGTGGACGAAGTGGACGAAGTTGACGAAATTGACGAAGTGGAGGAAGTGGACGAAGTTGACGAAGTGGACCAACTGGACAAAGTGGAGAAAGTGGATGAAGTGGAGAAAATTGACGAAGTGGACGAAGTTGAGGAAGCCGAGGAAGTGCACGATGGGGGCTAGGTGGAGCAAGTCGAGGAACTGGAGGAAGAGGACGAAGTGGATGAAGTGGTCGAAATGGACGAAGTGGGCGAAGTGGACGATGAGGACGAAATGGAAGAAGTGGACGAAGCAGACGAAGTTGAGGAAGTGGAGGAAGTGGATGAGGTGGAGGAAGTGAAGGAAGTGGAGGAAGTGGACGAAGTGGACGAAGTGGAGCAAGTGAAGGAAGTTGACGAAGTGGAGGAAGTGGAGGATGTGGAGGAAGGGGAAGAAGTGGAGGAAACGGTCGAAGTGGACGAACTGGAAGAAGTGAAGGAAGTGTAGAAAGTTGAGGAAGTTGAGGAAGTGGACAGAGTGGAGGAAGTAGAAGAAGTGGAGGAAGTTGACGAAGTGGACAAAGTGGAGGAAGTAGAGGAAGTGGCGGAAGTTGACGAAGTGGACTAAGTGGACGAAGTGGACGAAGGGGACAAAGTGGAGGAAGTGGACCAAGTGGAGGAAGAGAATAAAGTGGACGAAGTGGAGGAAATGGAGGAAGTGGAGGAAGTGGAGGAAGTGGACGAAGTGGATGAAGCAGAGGAAGTGGAGGAAGTTGAGGAAGACGATGAAGCGCACGTAGAAGACAAAGTGGAGGAAGAGGAGGAAGAGGACGAAGTGGACAAAGCGGAAGAAGTGGAGGAAGTGGTGGAAGTGGAGCAAGGTGACGAAGTGGACAAAGTTGAGGAAGAGGACGAAGTGGAGGAAGTTGACGAAGTGGACGAAGTTGACGAAGTGGACGAAGTGGAGAAGGTGGACGAAGTGGACGAAATGGAGGAAGTGGACAAAGTGAACGAAATAGAGGACGTTGACGAAGTGGGGGAATTGGACAAGGTTGACGAAGTGGAGGAAGTGGACGAAGTTGACGAAGTGGAGGAAGTGGAGGAAGTGGAGGAAGTAGAGGAAGTGGACGAAGTGGAGGAAGTGGAGGAAGTGGACGACGTGGAGGAAGGGGACGAAGTGGAGGAAGGGGACAGAGTGGACAAAGTAGACCAAGTGGACGAAGTGGACGAAGTGGACGGAGTGGAAGGGGTGGAGGAAGTGGACGAAGTGGAGGAAGTGTAGGAAGTGAACGAAGTGGACGAAGTGGACAAAGTGGTAGAAGTTGAGGAAGTGGAGGAAGTTGAAGAAGTGAATGAAGTTAACGAGGTGGAAGATGTTGAGGAAGTGGAGGAAATGGACGAAGTGGAAGTTGTGGAGGAAGTGGAGGAAGTTGAAGAAGTGTACGAAGATGTTGAAGTGGACGCAGTGAAGGAATTGGAGGAAGTGGAGGAAGTGTAGGAAGTGGAGGAAGTGGAGGAAGTTCACGAAGTTGACGAAGTGAACGGAGTGGAAGGAGTGGAGGAAGTGGAGGAAGTGGAGGAAGTGGAGGAAGTTGAAGAAGTGGAAAAAGATGACGAAGTGGACGTAGTGAAGGAAGTGCACGAAGTGGAGGAAGTGTAGAAAGTGAACGAAGTGGACGAAGTGGAGGAAGTGGAGGAAGTGGATGAAGTTGTCGAAGTGGACGAAGTTGACATAGTGGACGAAGGGGACGAAGGGGATGAAGTGGACGAAGTGGAGGAAGTGGAGGAGGTTGAAGAAGTGGACGAAGTTGACGAGGTGGAAGAAGTGGAGGAAGTGAAGGAAGTGGACGAAGTGGAGGAAGTAGAGGAAGTAGAGGAAGTGGAGGTAGAGGAAGTGGAGGAAGTGGAGGAAGTGGAAGAAGTGGAGGAAGTGGAGGAAGTGGAGGAAGTGGAGGAAGTGGACCAAGTGGACGAAGAGGACGAAGTGGACGAAGAGGTCGAAGTGGACGAAGTTGATGAAGTGGGCGAAGAGGACGAAGTGGACGAAGCGTACGAAGTGGAAGAAGTGGACAAAGTTGACGAAGTGGACGAAATGGAGGAAATTGACGACGTGGACGAAGTGGAGGAAGTTGAGGAAGAGGACAAAGTGAACGAAGTGGATGAAGTGGAGGAAGTGGAAGAAGTTGAAGAAGTGGACGAAGTGGAGGTAGTGGAAGAAGTGGAGGAAGTTGACGAAATGTACGAAGTGGAGGAAGTTGACGAGGTGGACGATGGGGACGACGTGGACGAAGTGGACGATGGGGTCAAAGTGGACGAAGTGGAAGAAGTGGAGGAAGTTGAGGATGTGGACGAAGTGGACGAACTTGACGAAGTTGACGAAGTGGGCGAAGTGGACGAAGCGGGCGAAGTGGAAGAAGTGGAGGAAGTGGAGGAAGTTTACGAAGTGGACGAAGAGGTTGAAGTGGACGAAGTGGAAGAGGTGGAAAGTGGAGGAAGTGGAGGAAGTGGAGTAAGTGGACGAAGTGGGGGAAGTGGACGAAGTTGACGAAGTGGACGAAGTGGATGAAGAGGCCGAAGTGGACGAAGTGGAGGAAATGGAGGAAGTTGACGACGTGGAGGAAGTGGAGGAAGTCGACGAAGTGGAGGAAGTTTACGAAGTGGACGAAGTGGACGTAGAGGTCGAAGTGGACGAAGTTGACGAAGTGGGCCAAGTGCACGAAGTGGAGGACGAGGAGGAAGTGGTGGAAATGGAGGAAGTGGAGGAAGTGGAGGATGTGGAGGATGTGGAGGAAGTTGACGAAGTGGAGGAAGTGGAGGAAGTGGACGAAGTTAACGAAGTGGACGAAGTTGACGAAGTGGACGAAGTGGAGGAGGTGGACGAAGTCGACGAAGTGGAGGACGTGGACAAAGTGAACGAAATGGAGGATGTTGACGAAGTGGAGGAATTGGACGAAGTTGATGAATTGGACGAAGTTGACGAAGTGGTGGAAGTGGACGAAGTGGACGAATTGGACGAAGTGGAGGAAGTGGAGGAAATGGAGGAATTGGAGGAAGTGGAGGAAGTGGAGGAAGTGGACGAAGTGGAGGAAGGGGACGAAGTGGACGAAGTAGACCAAGTGGACGAAGTGGACAGAGTGGAAGGAGTGGAGGAAGTGGAGGAAGTGGAGGAAGTTGAAGAAGTGGATAAAGATGATGAAGTGGACGTAGTGGAGGAAGTGGGCGAAGTGGAGGGAGTGTAGGAAGTGAACGGAGTCGACGAAGTGGACGAAGTTGACGAAGTGGAGGAAGTGGACGAAGTGGACGAAGTAGACGAAGTTGACGACGTAGAGGAAGTGGACGAAGTTGACGAAGTGGACGAAGTTGAAGAAGTGGAGGAAGTGGAGGAAGTGTAGGAAAGTGAAGAAGTGGAGGAAGATGACGAAGATGAATAAGTGGAAGAAGTGGACGAAGTGTAGGAAGCGGACAAAGTAGAGGACGTGGACGAAGTGGATGAAGTTGACGAAGTGGTAGAAGTGGAAGTTGACGAGGAAGTTGAAGAAGTGGACGAAGTTGACGAAGTGGTAGAAGTGGACAAAGTGGTAGAAGTGGAGGAAGTGGACGACGTGGACGAAGTGGAGGAAGTCGAGGAAGTCGACGAAGTGGAGGAAGTTTACGAAGTGGACGAAGTGGACGTAGAGGTCGAAGTGGACGAAGTTGACGATGTTGACGAAGTGGGCGAAGTGGAGGAAGTGGAGGAAGTGGACGAAGCGGACGAAATGGAAGAAGTGGACGAAGTTGACGAAGTGGACGAAGCAGACGAAGTTGACGAAGAGGAGGAAGTGGAGGAAGTGGATGAGGTGGAGGAAGTGAAGGAAGTGAAGGAAGTGGACGAATTGGAGGAAGTGGACGAAGTGGAGCAAGTGAAGGAAGTTGACGAAGTGGAGGAAGTGGAGGAAGTGGAGGAAGTGGAAGAAGTGGAGGAAGTGAAGGAAGTGGTCGAAGTGGACGAACTGGAGGAAGTAGAGGAAGTGGAGGAAGTGGACGAAGTGGATGAAGCAGACGAAGTGGAGGAAGTTGAGGAAGAGGACGAAGCAGACGAAGAAGACGAAGTGGAGGAAGAGGAGGAAGAGGACGAAGAGGACGAAGTGTACGAAGCGGAAGAAGTGGACGAAGTGGTGGAAGTTGAGGAAGGTGACGAAGTGGACGAAGTGGACGAAGTTGAGGAAGAGGACAATGTGGACGAAGTGGAAAAAGTGGAGGAAGTGGAGGAAGTTGACGAAGTGGACGAAGTTGAAGAAGTGGACGAAGTGGAGGAGGTGGACGAAGTGGAGGAAATGAAGGAAGTGGACAAAGTGAACGAAATGGAGGACATTGACGAAGTGGAGGAACTGGACGAAGTTGACGAACTGGAGGAAGTGCAGGAAGTTGACGAAGTGGAGGAATTGGAGGAAGTGGAGCAAGTGAAGGAAGTTGAGGACGTGCAGGAAGTGGAGGAAATGGAAGAAGTGGAGGAAGTGGTCGAAGTGGACGAACCGGAAGAAGTGAAGGAAGTGGAGAAAGTTGAGGAAGTTGAGGAAGTGGACAGAGTGGAGGAAGTAAAAGAAGTGGAGGAAGTGGAGGAAGTTGACAAAGTGGAGGAAGTGGAGGAAGTAGAGGAAGTGGAGCAAGTTGACGAAGTGGACGAAGTGGACAAAGGAGTCAAAGTGGAGGAAGTGGAGCAAGTGGAGGAAGGGAACGAAGTGGAGGAAATGGAGGAAATGGAGGAAGTGGAGGAAGTGGACGAAGTGGATGAAGCAGAGGAAGTGGAGGAAGTCGAGGAAGAGGACGAAGCGGACGAAGAAGACGAAGTGGAGGAAGAGGAGGAAGAGGACGAAGTGGGTGAAGCGGAAGAAGTGGACGAAGTGGTGGAATTGGAGGAAGGTGACGAAGTGGACGAAGTGGACGAAGTTGAGGAAGAGGACGAAGTGGACGAAGTGGAAAAAGTGGAGGAAGTGGAGGAAGTTGACGAAGTGGAGGAATTGGACGAAGTTGACGAAGTGGAGGAAGTGAACGAAGTTGACGAAGTGGAGGAAGTGGAGAAAGTATAGGAAGTGGAGGAAGTGGAGGAAGAGGAGGAAGTGGAGGAAGTGGTGGAAGTGGAGGAATTGGAGGAAGTGGAAGAAGTGGACGAAGTGGAGGAAGGGGACGATGTGGACGAAGTGGAGGAAGGGGACAATGGGGACGAAGTGGACGGAGTGGAAGGAGTGGAGGAAGTGGAGGAAGTGGAGGAAGTGGAAGAAGTGGACAAAGATGACGAAGTGGACGTAGTGGAGGAAGTGGAGGAAGTGGACGAAGTGTAGGAAGTGAACGAAGTGGACGAAGTTGAAGAAGTGGAGGAAGTGGACGAAGTTGACGAAGTAGAGGAAGTGGAGGACGTTGACGAAGTGGAGGATTGGACGAAGTGGAGGAAGCGGACGAAGTTGACGAAGTGGAGGAAGTGGACGAAGTGGAGGAAGTAGAGGAAGTGGAGGAAGTGGAGGAAGTGGAGGAAGTGGACGAAGTGGAGGAAGTCGAGGAAGTGGACGAAGTGGAGGAAGGGGACGATGTGGACGAAGTGGAGGAAGGGGACGATGTGGACGAAGTGGACGGAGTGGAAGTAGCGGAGGAAGTGGAGGAAGTTGAAGAAGTGGACAAATATGACGAAGTGGACGTAGTGGAGTAAGTGGACGAAGTGGACGAAGTGGAGGAAGTGGACGAAGTTGACGAAGTAGAGGAAGTGGACGAAGTTGACGAAGTGGACGAAGTGGAGGAAGTGGAGAAAGTGGAGGAAATGGAGGAAGTGGAGGAAGTGGAGGAAGATGACGAACTTGAAGAAGTGGACGAAGTGTAGGAAGTGGACAAAGTAAAGGACGTGGACGAAGTGGATGAAGTTGACGAAGTGGTACAAGTGGAAGAAGTGGAGGAAGTTGAAGAAGTGGGCGAAGTTGACGAGGTGGAAGAAGTGGAGGAAGTGAAGGAAGCGGACGGAGTTGACGAAGTGGAGGAAGTGGTAGAAGTTGACGAAGTGGAGAAAGTCGAGGAAGTGGACGAAGTGGACAAAGTGGAGGAAGTGGACAAAGTGGTTGAAGTGGAGGAAGTTGACGAAGTGGACGAAGTTGACGAAGTGGAGAAAGTGGAGGAAGTTGACGAAGTGGAGGATGTGGAGGAAGTGGAGGAAGTTGAGGAAGCGGAGGAAGTTGACGAAGTGGACGAAGTGGACGATGGGAAAGAAGGGGACGAAGTGGAGGAAGTGGAGGAAGTGGACGAAGTGGACGAAGTTGACGAAAATGACGAAGTGGGCGAAGTGGACGAAGTGGACGAAGGTGACGAAGTGGAGGAAGAGGACAAAGTGGAGAAAGTGGATGAAGTGGAGGAAATTGACGAAGTGGACGAAGTTGAGGAAGTGGAGAAAGTGCACGATGGAGACGAAGTGTACGAATTCGAGGAATTGGAGGAAGAGGACGAAGTGGATGGAGTGGTCGATGTGGACGAAGTGGGCGAAGTGGACGAGGTGGACGAAGCGGACGAAATAGAAGAAGTGGACGAAGATGACGAAGTGGACGAAGTGGACGAATTTGACGAAGTAGAGGAAGTAGAGGAAGTGGAGGAGGTGGAGGAAGTGGATGACGAGGAGGAAGTGAAGGAAGTGACGAAGTGGAGGAAGTGGAGCAAGTGAAGGAAGTTGACGAAGTGGAGGATGTGGAGCAAGTCGAAGAAGTGGAGGAAGTGGAGGAAGTGGTCGAAATGGACGAATTGGAAGAAGTGAAGGAAGTGGAAAAAGTTGAGGAAGTTGAGGAAATGGACAAAGAGGAGGAAGTGGAGGAAGTGGAGGAAGTTGACGAAGTGGACGAACTGGACAAAGTGGAGGAAGTGGACGAAGTGGACGGAGTGGAAGGAGTGGAGGAAGTGGAGGAAGTTGAAGAAGTGGACAAAGTGGACGAAGTGGACGTAGTGGAGGAAGTGGACCAAGTGGAGGAAGTGTAGGAAGTGAACGAAGTGGACGAAGAGGACGAAGTTTACGAAGGGGAGGAAGTGGACGAAGTGGACGAAGTGGACGAAGTTTACGAAGTAGAGGAAGTGGACGAAGTTGACGAAGTGGACGAAGTGGATGAAGTGGACGAAGTCGAGGAAGTTGAGGAAGTGCAGGAAGTGGAGGCAGTGGACGAAGTTGAAGAAGTGGACGATGTGGAGGAAGTGGAAGAAGTGGAAGAAATGGAGGAAGTGGAGGACGATGACGAAGTTGAAGAAGTGGAAGAAGTGGACGAAGTGGAGGAAGTGAAGGAAGTCTAGGAAGTGGACAAAGTAGAGGACATGGACGAAGTGGATGAAGTTACCGAAGTGGTAGTAGTGGAAGAAGTGGAGGAAGTTGAAGAACTGGACGAAGTGGACGAAGTTGACGAGGTGGAAGAAGTGGAGGAAGTGAAGGAAGCGGACGGAATTGACGAAGTGGAGGAAGTGGTAGAAGTGGACGAAGTGGAGGAACTCGAGGAAGTGGACGAAGTGGACAAAGTGGAGGAAGTGGAGGAAGTTGACGAAGTGGACGAAGTGGAGGAAGTTGACGAAGTCGAGGAAGTTGACGAAGTGGAGGATGTGGAGGAAGTGGAGGATGTGGAGGAAGTGGAGGAGGTGGAGGAGGTTGAGGAAGCGAAGGAAGTGGACGATGGGGACGATGGGGACGAAGTGGAGGAAGTGGACGAAGTGGACGAAGTTGACGACGTGGACGAAGTGGGCCTGGTGGAGGAAGTGGAGGAAATGGAGGAAGTTGAACAACTGGATGAAGTGGACGAAGTGGTTGAAGTGGACGAAGAGGTCGAAGTGGACGAATTGGACGAAGTTGACGAGGTGGAAGTAGTGGAAGAAGTGAAGGAAGCGGACGAAATTAACGAAGTGGAGGAAGTGGTAGAAGTGGACAAAGTGGAGGAACTCGAGGAAGTGGACGAAGTGGAGGAAGTTGACGAAGTGGAGGAAGTTGACGAAGTGGTGGAAGTTGACGAAGTGGAGGATGTGGAGGAAGTGGAGGAGGTGGAGGAAGTTGAGGAAGCGGAGGAAGTGGACGAAGTGGACGATGGGGATGAAGGGGACGAAGTGGAGGAAGTGGAGGAAGTGGACGAAGTGGACGAAGTTGACAACGTGGACGAAGTGGGCCAAGTGGAGGAAGTGGAGGAAATGGAGGAAGTTGCACAAGTGGATGAAGTGGACGAACTGGTTGAAGTGGACGAAGAGGTCGAAGTGGACGAAGTGGACGAATTGTACGAAGTTGACGAAGTGCACGAAGTGGAGGAAGTGGAGGAAGTGGGCGAAGTGGACGAAGTAGAAGAAGTCGACGAAGTGGACAAAGTTAACGAAGTGGACATAGTGGTAGAAGTTGAGTCAGTGGAGGAAGTTGAAGAAGTGAACGAAGTTGACGAGGTGGAAGAAGTTGAGAAAGTGGAGGAAATGGACGAAGTGGAATTAGTGGAGGAAGTGTGGGAAGTTGAAGAAGTGGACGAAGATGTTGAAGTGGACATAGTGAAGGAAGTGGAGGAAGTGGAGGAAGTGGAGGAAGTGTAGGAAGTGGAGGAAGTGGAGGAAGTGGAGGAAGTTGACGAAGTGAATGGAGTGGAAGGAGTGGAGGAAGTGGAGGAAGTGGAGGAAGTTGACGAAGTGGACGAAGTGAACGGAGTGGAAGGAGTGGAGGAAGTGGAGGAAGTGGAGGAAATGGACGAAGTGGAAGTAGTGGAGGAAGTGGGGGAAGTTGAAGAACTGGACGAAGATGTTGAAGTGGACGTAGTGAAGGAAGTGGAGGAAGTGGAGGAAGTGTAGGAAGTTGACGAAGTTGACGAAGTGGACGAAGTGAACGGAGTGGAAGGAGTGGAGGAAGTGGAGGAAGTGGAGGAAGTTGAAGAAGTGGAAAAAGATGACGAAGTGGACGTAGTGGAGGAAGTGGACGAAGTGGACGAACTGTAGGAAGTGAACGAAGTGGACGAAGTGGAGGATGTGGACAAAGTGGAGGAAATGGAGAAAGTGGACAAAGTGAATGAAATGTAGGACGTTGACGAAGTGGAGGAATTGGACGAAGTTGACGAAGTGGAGGAAGTGGAGGAAGTTAACGAAGTGGAGGAAGTGGAGGAAGTGGACGAAGTGGAGGAAGTAGAGGAAGTGGAGGAATTGGAGGAATTGGATGAAGTGGAGGAAGTGGAGGAAGTGGAGGAAGGGGACGAAGTAGACCAAGTAGACGAAGTGGACGAAGTCGACGGAGTAGAAGGGGTGGAGGAAGTGGAGGAAGTTGAAGAAGTGGACAAAGATGACGAAGTGGACGTAGTGGAAGAAGTGGACGAAGTGGAGGAAGTGTAGGAAGTGAACGAAGTGGACAAAGTGGACGAAGTGGACGAAGTTGACGAAGTGGAGGAAGTGGAGGAAGTGGACGAAGTTGACGAAGTAGAGGAAGTGGACGAAGTTAACGAAGTGGACGAAGTGGACGAAGTGGAGGAAGTGGAGGAAATAGAGGAAGTGGAGGAAGATGACGAAGTTGAAGAAGTGGACGAAGTGTAGGAAGTGGAGAAAGTAGAGGACGTGGACGAAGTGGACGAAGTTGACGAAGTGGTAGAACTGGAAGAAGTGAAGGAAGTTGAAGAAGTGGACGAAGTTGACGAGGTGGAAGAAGTGGAGGAAGTGAAGGAAGCGGACGAAGTTAACGAATTGGAGGAAGTGGTAGAAGTGTACGAAGTGGAAGAAATGGAGGAAGTTGACGACGTGGACAAAGTGGAGGAAGTGAAGGAAGTCGACAAAGTGGAGGAAGTTTACGAAGTGGACGAAGTGGACGTAGAGGTCGAAGTGGACGAAGTTGACGATGTTGACGAAGTGGGGAAGTGGACGAAGTGGAGGAAGTGGAGGAAGTGGAGGAGGTGGAGGAAGTGGAGGAAGTGGTCGAAGTGGACGAACGTGAAGAAGTGGAGGAAGTGCACGAAGTTGAGGACGTGGACAAAGTGGAGGAAGTGGAGGGAGTGAGGAAGTTGAGGAAGTGGAGGATGTGGAGGATGTGGAGGAAGTTGACGAAGTGGAGGAAGTGGAGGAAGTTGACGAAGTGGAGGATGTGGAGGAAGTGGAGGAAGTGGAGGAAGTTGAGGAAGCGGAGGAAGTTGACGAAGTGGACGAAGTGGACGATAGGGACGAAGGGGACGAAGTGGAGGAAGTGGACGAAGTTGACGAAATTGACGAAGTGGAGGAAGTGGACGAAGTGGACGAATTGGACGAATTGGACGAAGAAGACAAAGTGGAGAAAGTGGATGAAGTGGAGGAAATTGACGAAGTGGACGAAGTTGAGGAAGTGGAGGAAGTGCACGATGGGGACGAAGTGGAGGAAGTCGAGGAACTGGAAGAAGAGGACGAAGTGGATGAAGTGGTTGAAATGGACGAAGTGGGCGAAGTGGACGAAGCGGACTAAATGGAAGAAGTGGGCGAAGTTGACGAAGTAGACGAAGTTGACGAAGTGGACGAAGCGGACGAAGTTGACGAAATGGAGGAAGTGGAAGAAGTGAAGAAGTGGAGGAAGTGGTTGAAGTGGAGAAGTGGACGAAGTGGAGAAGTGAAGGAAGTTGACGAAGTGGAGGAAGTGGAAGATGTGGAGGAAGTGGAAGAAGTGGAGGAAGTGGAGGAAGTGGTCAAAGTGGACGAACTGGAAGAAGTGAAGGAAGTAGAGAAAGTTGAGGAAGTTGAGGAAGAGCACAGAGTGAAGGAAGTAGAAGAAGTGGAGGAAGGTGACGAAGTGGACGAAGTGGAGGAAGTAGAGGAAGTGGAGGAAGTTGAGGAAGTGGACGAAGTGGAGCAAGTGAAGTAAGTTGGCGAAGTGGAGGATGTGGAGGAAGTGGAAAAGTGGAGGAAGTGGAGGAAGTGGTCGAAGTGGACGAACTGGAAGAAGTGAAGGAAGTTGAGAAAGTTGAGGAAGTTGACGAAGTGGACGGAGTGGAGGAAGTAGAGGAAGTGGAGGAAGTTGACAAAGTGGACGAACTGGGCGAAGTGGATGAAGTGGACGAAGGGGACAAAGTGGAGGAAGTGGAGCAAGTGGAGGAAGAGAACGAAGTGGACGAAGTGGAGGAAATGATGGAAATGGAGGAAGTGGAGGAAGTGGACAAACAGGATGAAGCAGAGGAAGTGGAGGAAGTTTAGGAAGAGGATGAAGCGGACGAAGAAGACGAAGTGGAGGGAGAGGAGGAAGAGGAGGAAGAGGACGAAGCGGAAGAAGTGGATGAAGTGGTGGAAGTGGAGGAAGGCGACAAAGTGGACGAAGTTTAGGAAGAGGACGACGTGGAGAAGTGGAACAAGTAGAGGAAGTGGACGAAGTTGACGAAGTGGACGAAGTTGACGAAGTTGACGAAGTGGAGGAGGTGGACGAAGTGGAGGACTTGGCGGAAGTGGACAAAGTTGACGAAGCGGAGGAAGTGGACGAAGTTGACGAAGTGGAGGAGGTGGAGGAAGTGGAGGAAGTGGAGGAAGTGGACGAAGTGAAGCAAGTGAAGGAAGAGGACGAAGTGGGGGAAGTGGAGGATGTGGAGGAAGTGGAAGAAGTGGAGGAAGTGGAGGAAGTGGTCGAAGTGGACGAACTGGAAGAAGTGGAGGAAGTGGACAAAATGGAGGAAGTTGAGGAAGTGGACAAAGTGGACGAAGTGGAGGAAGTTGAGCAAGTTGACGAAGTGGAGGAAGTGGAGGAAGTTGACGAAGTGGACAAAGTGGAGCAAGTGGAGGAAAAGGATGAAGTGGACGAAGTAGAGGAAGTTGACAATGTAGAGGAAGTCGACGAAGTGGAGGAAGCGGACGAAGTTGACGAAATGGAGGAAGTGGACGAAGTGGAGCAAGTGGATGAGGTTGAGGAAGTGGACGAAGTGGACGATGTGGAGCAAGTGAAGGAAGTGGACGATGTTTATGAAGTGGAGGAAGTGGAGAAAGTTGAGGAAGTTGAGGAAGTGGACAAAGTGGAGGAAGTGGAGGAAGTTGACGAAGAGAAGGAAGTGGAGGAAGTGGACGAACTGGAAGAAGTGTAGGAAGTTGGAGGAAGTTGACGAAGTGGACAAAGTGGAGGAAGTGGAGCAAGTGGAGGAAGAGGACGAAGTGGACGAAGTAGAGGAAGTTGACAAAGTAGAGAAAGTCGACGAAGTGGAGGAAGCGGACGAAGTTGACGAAATGGAGAAAGTGGACGAAGTGGAGGAAGTGGATGAGGTGGACGTAGCGGATGATGTGGAAGAAGTGGACGAAGTTGACGAAGTGGAGGAAGTGGTCGAAAAGGACCAAGTCAACGAAGTGCACGAAGTGGAGGAAGTGGAGGAAGTTGAGGAAGTGCAGGAAGTGGACGAAGTGGAAGAAGTGGGGAAGTGGACGGATTGGAGTAAGTGGACGAAGTGGAGTAAGTGGACGAAGTGGGGAAGTGGACGAAGTGGACGAAGTAGAGGAAGTTGAGGAAGTGGACGAAGTTGACGAAGTGGACGATAGGGACGAAGGGGACGAAGTGGAGGATGTGGAGGAAGGTGAGGAAGTGGTTGAAGTAGATGAAGTGGACGAAGTTGACGAAGTTGACGAAGTGGGCGAAGTAGACGAAGCGGACGAAGTGGAAGAAGTGGACGAAGTTGACGAAGTGGAGGAAGTGATGAAGTGGTGAAATTGGACGAAGTGCAGGAAGTGTAGGAAGTGGACGAAGTGGAGGAAGTGGACGAAGTGCAGGAAGAGGAGGAAGTGGAGGAAGTGGAGGAGGTTGATGAAGTGGAGGAAGTTGACGATAGGGACAAAGTGGAGCAACTGGAGGAGGTTGAGGAAGTGGAGGAAGTGGAGGAAGTGGGGGATGTGGACGAAGTGGAGGAGGTTGAGGAACTGGACGAACTTGACGAAGTGGAGGTAGTGGTCGAAGTGGACAAACTGGAAGAAGTGGAGGAAGTGGAGGTAATGGAAGAAGTTGAGGAAGTGGACAAAGTAGAGAGAATGGAGGAAGTGGAGGATGTGGAGGAAGTTGATGAAGTGGAGGAAATGGAGGAAATTAACGAAGTGGACGAAGTGGAGGAAGTTGACGAAGTGGAGGAAGTGGATGATGGGGACAAAGTTGAGGAACTGGAGGACGTTGAAGAAGTGGAGGAGGTGGAGGAAGTGGAGGAAGTTGAGGAAAAGGACGAAGTGGAAGAAGTGGAGGTAGTTGAGGAAGTTGAAGAAGTGGACGAAGTTGACAAAGTGGAGGAAGTGGAGGATGTGGAGGAAGTGGAAGAAGTGGAGCAAGTGGAGGATGGGGACGAAGTGGAAGAAGTGGAGGAAGTGGAGGAAGTGGACGAATCGGATGAAGTGGTCGAAGTGGACGAAGCGGACGAAATGGAAGCAGTGGACGAAGTTGACGAAGTGGTGGAAGTGGACGAAGTTGACGAAGTGGAGGAGGTGGAGGAAGTGAAGGAAGTGGAGGAAGTGGAGGAAGTGGAGGAAGTGGAGGAAGTGGAGGAAGTGGAGGAAGTGGAGGAAGGGGACGAAGTGAACGAAGTGGGGGAAGTGGAGGATGTGGAGGAAGTGGAAGAAGTGGAGGAAGTGGAGGATGTGGTCAAAGTGGACGAAGGGGACGAAGGGGACAAAGTGGAGGAAGTAGAGGAAGTGGAGCAAGCGGAGGAAGAGGACGAAGTGGAGGAAGTGGAGGAAGTGGAGGAAATGGAGGAAGTGGGGGAAGTGGACGAAGTGGATGTAGCGGAGGAAGTGGAGGAAGTTGAGGAAGAGGACGAAGTGGAAGAACTGGAGGAAGTTGACGAAGCGGACGAAGAAGACGAAGTGCAGGAAGAGGAGGAAGAGGACGAAGTGGACGAAGTGGAAGAAGTGGAAGAAGTGAAGGAAGTGGAGGAAGTGGACGAAGTGGAGGAAGTTGAGGAAGAGGAGGAAGTGGAGGAAGTGGAAGAAGTTGAGGAAGTGGAGGAACTGGACGAAGTGGATAAAGTGGTCGAATTGGACGAAGTGGACGAAGTGGACAAAGTGGACGAAGTGGACGAAGCGGACAAAATGGAAGAAGTGGACGAAGTTGACGAAGTGGAGGAAGTGGACGAAGTTGAAATAGTGGAGGAAGTGGAGGAAGTGGAGGAAGTAGAGGATGTGGAGGAAGTAGAGGACGTGGACCAAGTGGTGGAAGTGGACGAAGTGGAGAAGTGAAGGAAGTGGACGAAGTTAACGAAGTTGAGGAAGTGGAGGATGTGGAGGATGTGGAGAAAGTTGAAGAAGTGGATGAAGTGGTCGAAGTGGACAAACTGGAAGAAGTGGAGGAAGTGGAGAAAGTGGAGTAAGTTGAGGAAGTGGACGAAGTGGAGGAAGTGGAGCAAGTTGACGAAGTGGAGGAAGTGGAGCAAGTGGAGGACGTAGAGGAAGTGGAGGAAGTGGAGGAAGTTGACGAAGTGGACCAATTGGAGGAAATGGAATAAGTGGGGCAAGTGGAGGAAGAGGATGAGGTGCACGAAGTAGAGGAAGTTGACGAAGTGGAGGAAGCGGAAGAAGTTGACTAAGTGGAGGAAGTGGAGGAAGTGGATGAGGTGGAGGAAGTGGAGGAGGTGGAGGAACTTGACGAAGTGGAGCAAGTGAAGGAGGTGGACGAAGTCGACGAAGTGGAGGAAGTGGAGATAGTTGAGGAAGTGGAAGAAGTGGAGGATGTTGACGAAGTGGAGGATGTGGAGGAAGTGGTCGAAGTGGACGAACTGGAAGAAGTGGAGGAAGTGGAGAAAGTGGAGAAAGTTGAGGAAGTGGACAAAGTGGAGGAAGTGGAGCAAGTTGACGACGTGGAGGAAGTGGAGCAAGTGGAGGAAGTGGAGGAAGTTGACGAAGTAGACGAAGTGGACAAAGTGGAGGAAGTGGAGCAAGTGGAGGAAGTTGACGAAGTGGAGCAAGTGAAGGAAGTGGTCGAAGTTGACGAAGTGGAGAAAGTGGAGGATGTGGAGGAAGTGGAAGAAGTGGAGGAAATGGAGGAAGTGGATGAAGTGGAGGAAGTTCATGAAGTGGAAGAAGTGGAGGAAGTGGAGAAAGTTGACGAAGAGGTCGAAGAGGTCAAAGTGGACGAAGTTGACGAAGTGGGCGAAGTGCACAAAGTGGACGAAGTGGAGGAAGTGGACGAAGTGGAGGAAGTGGATGAAGTGGAGGAAGTGGAGGAAGTGGAGGAAGTGGACAGAGTGGAGGAAGTTGACGAAATGGAGGAAGTTGACCAAGTGGACGAAGTGGAGGAAGTGGACGATGGGGACGAAGTGGAGGAAGTGGAGGAAGTGCTTGAAGTTTACGAACTGGAAGAAGTGGAGGAAGTGGAGGAAGTGGAGGAAGTGGAGGTAGTGGAGGAAGTTGACGAAGTGGAGGAAGTGGAGGGAAGTGGACGAAGTGGACGAAGTTGACGAAATGGACGAAGTGGAGGAAATTGACGAAGTGGACGAAGTGGAGGAATTGGAGGAAGCTGACGATGTCGAGGAAGTGGACGATGGGGACGAAGTGGAGGAAGTTGACGAAGTGGAACGAAGTTGAGGAACTGGACGAAGTTGGCGAAGTTGACGAAGTGGAGGATGTGGAGGAAGTGGAAGAAGTGGACAAAGTGGACGAAGTTGAGGAAGTGGAGGAAGTGGACGATGGGGACGGAGTGGAAGAAGTGGAGGAAGTCGAGGAAGTCGAGGAAGTGGAGGAAGTGGACGAATCGTATGAAGTGGTCGAAGTGGACGAAGCGGACGAAATGGAGGTAGGGGACGAAGTTGACGAAGTGGAGGAAGTGGAGGAAGTGGAAGAAGTGGAGGAAGTGGAAGAAGTGGACGAAGTGGACGAAGTTGACGAATTGGAGGAAGTGGAGGATGTGGAGGAAGGGGAAGAAGTGGAGGAAGTGGAGGATGGGGACGAAGTGGAAGAAGTGGAGGAATTGGAGGAAGTCGAGGAAGTGGAGGTAGTGGAGGAAGTGGACGAAGTGGAGGAAATGGACGAAGTGGAGCAAGTGAAGGAAGTGGACGAAGTGGACGAAGTGGGGGAAGTGGAGGATGTGGAGGTAGTGGAGGATGTGGAGGAAGTGGAAGAAGTTGATGACTTGCGCCCAAGCCCAATTAGTTTAGTGTAGTATTTCTTTTACTTTTATTAAAAGCATGTGTAAAAGGTGTTAGGCACGTGCTAGAGAGGAGGGACTTTTAGTCATATATATAGACATGCCACCACCTCTTGTAAGACACTTTTGAGAATAATGAATTAAACTTTCTGTAGAGAAAACTCCAGAATTTAATTCCCTTGAAAGTCAAGATTGGAGAATCCCAAAGGATCTCCTCTAGCTACCTTCCATTCATACCATCCATTCTCTCATTTTCCAAATCAGATTTTCTTTCAGCCACGCTACATCACGCTCCTCCAATCCTTTACTTCCGCGTGGCTCGTGTCATCCGTCACGCCTACGTCGCTGCCACGCGAGCCTGTCCTTGGAAGACTCCTACGCTAACTCATCATTTTGTTCTCTCTCAACCATTCGAGAGAGAGAACAAACTGTCACTCTCGCGGTCGCCTTTCTTCCAGAATGCATCCTCAACCATTTTCCTCACAATCTACCATCACAGACCCTCACGTAAGTCATCTCCACCGATCCATATCTCAGATTTGCCTTATCCTTGCCTTTTTAACACCTTCGCACCGATTTAACCTTTGTTTGGTGCCATATCCTTGCTTCCACCATCGTTTTTCTCCCATTCACCAAGTGAAATCATGATTGCTTTCATTTCATCGATTTAATCGTTGAATCCTTCTTCTCCACCAATTAAATCCTTCCTTGCCTTCAACCCTAGAGTTTTCACCGATTAATCCTCCAAAACCTAGGGTTGTCGAGTAAATCTGTTTCTTCCGCTGCTTCCCGGTTCTTCAGCTCGATCAAGTTCAGATTTCACGTCGTCTCCTGATTCAGCTCAAGCCTTCAGCTATCAGAAGTGGAGGAAGTGGTCAAAGTGGAGGAACTGGAAGAAGTGGAGGAAGTGGATAAAGTGGAGGAAGTTGAGGAAGTGGACAAAGTTGACGAAGTGGAGGAAGTGGAGGAAGTCGAGCATGTTGACGAAGTGGAGGAAGTGGAGGAAGAGGAGGAAGTAGAGGAAGTGGAGGAAGTGGAGGAAATGGAGGAAGTTGATGAATTGGACGAACTGGACGAAGCGGACAAAGTGGAGGAAGTGGAAGATGTGGAGAAAGTTTAAGAAGTGGAGAAAGTGGTCGAAGTGGACGAACTGGATGAAGTGGAGCAAGTGGAGAAAGTGGAGGAAGTTGAGGAAGTGGACAAAGTGGAGGAAGTGGAGGAAGTGGAGCAAGTTGACGAAGTGGAGGAAGTGGAGGAAGTGGAGGAAGTTGACGAAGTGTAGGAAGTTGATGAAGTGGATGAAGTGGAGGACGTGCAGGAAGTTGAGGAAGTGGACGAAGTTGACGAAGTGGAGGAAGTGGACGAAGTGGAGGAAGTGGACGAAGTGGAGGAAGTGGACGTAGTGGAAGAAGATGACGAAGTTGAAGAAGTGGACGAAGTGTTGGAAGTTGACGAAGTGGACGAAGTTGACGAAGATGAAGAAAGTGAAGATGTGGAGGCAATAGAGGAAGTGGAGGAAGTTGACGAAGTGGAGGAAGTGGACGACGATGACGATGTGGACGAAGTTGACGAAGTGGACGAAGATGAAGAAAGTGAGGAAGTCGAGGAAGTTGACAAAGTGGACGAAGTGGAAGAATAGACGAAGTGGAGGAAGAGGAGGAAATGGAGGAAGTGGAGGAAGTAGACGAAGTGGACGAAGTGCAGGAAGGGGAGGAAGTGGACGAAGTTGACGAAGTCGACAAAGTGGACAAAGTTGACGAACTGGACGCAGTAGACAACGTGGAGGATGTGGAGGAAGTGGACGACGTGGAGGAAGTGGACGCAGTGGAGGAAGTGGACGAGGGAGACGAAGTGCAGGAAGTGGGGGAAGTGGACGAAGTAGACGAAGTGGACAAAGTGGATGAAGTGGAGGAACTGGAGGAAGTTGAGGAACTGGAGGAAGTCGATGAAGTGGTCGAAGTGGAAGAAGTGGAATAAGTAGATGAAGTGGAAGAAGTGGACGAAGTGGACGAATAGGAGCAAAGTGTAGGAAGTGGACAAAGTTGAGGAAGTGGACGAAGTTGACGAAGTGGAGGAAATGAAGGAAGTGGAGGAAGTGGAAGAAGTTCATGAAGTTGACGAAGTGGAGCAAGTGGAGCAAGTGGAGCAAGTGGAGGAATTGAAGGAAGTGGAGGAAGAGGAGGAAGTGCACGAAGTGGACGAAGTGGAGGAAGTTGACGAAGTGGAGGACGTAGAGGAAGTGGACGAAGTGGAAGAAGTGGACGAAGTGCAGGAAGTGGAGGAAGTTGAAGAAGTGGACGAAGTTGAGGAAGTGGAGGAAGTCGACGAAGTTGACGAAGTGGACGAAGTGGACGAAGAGGACGATGTGGAGGAAGTGGACGAAGTGGACGAAATGGATGAAGTTGACGAAGTGGACGAAGGGGACGAAGTGGAGGAAGTGGAGGAAGCGGAGGAAGTGGAGGAAGCTGAGGAAGTTAACGAAGTAGAGAAAGTGGACGAAGGGGACGAAGTGGAGGAAGTCGAGGAAGCGGAGCAAGTGGAGGAAGCTGAGGAAGTTAACGAAGTAGAGAAAGTGGACGAAGTTGACGAAGTGGAGGAAGCGGAGGAAGTTGACGAAGTGGAGGAAGTGGACGAAGGGGACGAACTGGAGGAAGTGGAGGAAGCGGGGGAAGTGGACGAAGTTGACGAAGTGGAGGAAGTGAAGGAAGTTGACGAAGTGAAGGAAGTGGACAAAGTGGACGATGTGGAGGAAGTGGAGGAAGTGGTGCATGTGGAGGAAGTGAAGGAGGTGGAGGAATGGGAGGAAGTGGAGCAAGTGGAGGAAGCGGAGGAAGTGGAGGAAGTGGAGAAAGTTGATGAAGTGAAGGAAGTGGAGGAAGGGGAGGAAGTGGACGAAGTGGAGGAAGTGGAGGAAGTGGACGAAGCGGACGAAGTGGACGAATTGGAGGAAGTGGACGAAGTGGAAGAAGTGAAGGAAGTTGAAGAAGTGGACGAAGTTGACGAAGTGGACGAAGTGAGGAAGTGGACAAAATGGAGGAACTGGAGGAAGTTGAGGAAGTGGAGGAAGTGGAGGAAGTTGACGAAGTGAAGGAAGTGGACAAAGTGGACGATGTGGAGGAAGTGGAGGAAGTGGTGCAAGTGGAGGAAGTGAAGGAGGTGGAGGAATGGGAGGAAGTGGAGCAAGTGGAGGAAGCGGAGGAAGGGGAGGAAGTTGATGAAGTGAAGGAAGTGGAGGAAGGGGAGGAAGTGGACGAAGTGGAGGAAGCGGAGGCAGTGGAGGAAGTGGAGGAAGTGGATGAAATGGACGAAGTGGACGAAGCGGACGAAGTGGACGAATTGGAGGAAGTGGACGAAGTGGACGAAGTGGAATAAGTGAAGGAAGCTGAAGAAGTGGACGAAGTTGACGAAGTGGACGAAGTGGACTAAGTGGACAAAGTTGACGAAGTTGAAGAAGTGGAGGAAGTGGACGAAGTTGACGAAGTGGAAGAAGTGGAAGAAGTGGAGGAAGTGTAGGAGGTGGACGAAGTGGATGAAGTTGACGAAGTGGACGAAGTGGACGAAGTGCACGATATGGAGGAAGTACACGAAGTGGAGGAAGTGGACGAAGTTGACGATGTGGACGAAGTCAACGATGTGGATGTAATTGACAAAGTGGATGAAGTAGACAAAGTAGACGAAGTGGACTAAGTGGACGAAGTGGAGGAAGTTGAAGTGAAAAAAGTTGACGAAGTAGAGAAGTGGAGGAACTAGACGAAGTGGAGGGAGTTGAAGAAGTGGACGAAGTTGATGAAGTGGAGGAAGTGAAGGAAGTTGACGAAGTGGAAGAAGTGGACGAAGTGAAAGAAGTGGACGAAGTGGCGGAAGTGTACGAAGTGTAGGAAGTGGACGAAGTGGACGAAGTTGACGAATTGGACAAAGTGGAGGAAGTGGAAAAAGTGGAGGAAGTGGACGAAGTTGACGAAGTGGAAGAAGTGGAAGAAGTGGAGGAAGTGTAGGAGGTGGACGAAGTGGAGGAAGTGGACAAAGTGGAGGAAATGGGGGAAGCGGACGAAGTGGACGAAGAGGACGAAGTGGAGGAAGTCGACGAACAGGATGAAGTGGACAAAGTGGAAGAAGTGGAGGAAGTGGAGGGAGTTGAAGAAGTGGACGAAGTTGACAAAGTGGAGGATGTTGACGAAGTGGATGAAGTGGATGAAGAGGACGAAGTGGAGGAAGTGGATGAAGTGGAGGAATTGGACGATGTGGAGAAAGCTGACGAGGTGGACGAAGTGGAGAAAGTGGAGGAAGTGGACGAAATGGACGAAGTGGAGGAAATGGACGAAGTGGACGAAATGGAGGAAATGGACGAAGTGGACGAAGTGGACGAAGTGGACGAAGTGGACGAAGTGGACGAAGTGGATGAAGTGGATGAAGTGGAGGAATTGGACGAACTGGACAATGTGAAGGAAGTGGACGAAGTTGAAGAAGTGGAAGAAGTGCACGAATATAAAGAAGTGGACGAAGTGGAGGAAGTGGACGAAGAGGAGGAAGTGGAGGGAGTGGAGGAAGTGGACGAAGTTAAATAAGTGGAGGAAGTGGAGGAAGTGCAGGAAGTGCAGGAAGTTGAGCAAATGGAGGAAGTGTAGGAAGTGGAGGAAGTGGAGGAAGTTGACAAAGTTGACGAAGTGCACGATACGGAGGAAGTACACGAAGTGGAGGATGTGGACGAAGTTGACGATGTGGACGAAGTCAACGATGCGGATGAAGCTGACAAAGTCGACGAAGTGGACGAAGTAGACAAAGTGGAGGAAGTGGACTAAATGGACGAAGTGGAGGAAGTTGAAGAAGTGAAAAAAGTTGACGAAGTAGAGAAGTGGAGGAAGTGGACGAAGTGGAGGAAGTTGAAGAAGTGGACGAAGTTGATGAAGTGGACGAAGTGGAGGAAGTTGACGAAGTGGAAGAAGAGGAAGAAGTGGACGAAGTGGTGGAAGTGTACGAAGTGTAGGAAGTGGACGAAGTGGACGAAGTTGACGAATTGGACAAAGTGGACGAAGTGGAAAAAGTGGATGAAGTGGACGAAGTTGATGAAGTGGAGGAAGTGGAGGAAGTGTAGGAGGTGGAAAAAGTGGAGGAAGTGCACAAAGTGGAGGAAATGGGGGAAGTGGACGAAGTGGACGAAGAGGACGAAGTGGAGGAAGTCGACGAACCGGTTGAAGTGAACAAAGTGGAAGAAGTGGAGGAAGTGGAGGAAGTGGAGGGAGTTGAAGAAGTGGACGAAGTTGACAAAGTGGAGGATGTTGACGAAGTGGATGAAGTGGACGAAGAGGACGAAGTGGAGGAAGTGGATGAAGTGGAGTAAGTGGACGAAGTGGAGAAAGCTGACGAGGTGGACGAAGTGGTGGAAGTGGAGGAAGTCGACGAAATGGACGAAGTGGAGGAAATGGACGAAGTGGACGAAATGGAGGAAATGGACGAAGTGGACGAAATGGACGAAGTGGTTGAAGTGGATGAAGTGGAGGAATTGGTCGAACTGGACAATGTGAAGGAAGTGGACGAAGTTGAAGAAGTGGAAGAAGTGGACGAATATAAAGAAGTGGACGAAGAGGAGGAAGTGGAGGGAGTGGAGGATGTGGACGAAGTTGAAGAAGCGGAGGAAGTGCAGGAAGTGCAGGAAGTAGAGGAAGTGGAGGAAGTTGAGCAAGTGGAGGAAGTGGAGGAAGTGGAGGAAGTTGACGAAGTGGACGATGTGGAGGAAGTAGACGAAGTGGAGGAAGTGGGCGTAGTGGACGAAATGGACGAAGTGGGGGAAGTTGAGGAAGTGGAGGAAGTGGACGAACTGGACGATGTGGAGGAAGTGGACGATGTTGAAGAAGTGGACGAATATAAAGAAGAGGACGAAGTGGAGGAAGTGGACGAAGAGGAGGAAGTGGAGGGAGTGGAGGAAGTGGACGAAGTGGACAAAGTGGAAGAAGTGGAGGTAGTGGAGGAAGTGTAGGAAGTGGACGATGTGGAGGAAGTGGAGGAAGTGGAGGAAGTTGAGGAAGTGGAGGAAGTGAAGGAAGTTGACGAAGTGGACGAAGTGGAGGAAGTGGACGAAGGTGACGATGTGGACGAAGTGGATGAAGTTGACAAAGTGGATGAAGTGGACGAAGTGGACAAAGTGGACGAAGTAGACAAAGTGGACGAAGTGGACTAAGTGGACGAAATGGAGGAAGTTGAAGAAGTGAACGAAGTTGACGAAGTAGAGAAGTGGAGGAAGTGGACGAAGTTGACGAAGTGGACGAAGTGGACGAAGTGGACGAAGTGGACGAAGTGGACGAAGTGGATGAAGTGGACGAAGTTGACGAAGTGGAGGAAGTGGACAAAGTGGAGGAAATGGGGGAAGTGGACGAAGTGGACGAAGAGGACGAAGTGGAGGAAGTCGACGAACCGGATGAAGTGGACAAAGTGGAAGAAGTGGAGGAAGTGGAGGGAGTTGAAGAAGTGGACGAAGTTGACAAAGTGGAGGATGTTGACGAAGTGGATGAAGTGGATGAAGAGGACGAAGTGGAGGAAGTGGATGAAGTGGAGGAAGTGGACGAAGTGGAGAAAGCTGACGAGGTGGACGAAGTGGAGAAAGTGGAGGAAGTCGACGAAATGGACGAATTGGAGGAAATGGACGAAGTGGACGAAATGGAGGAAATGGACGAAATGGACGAAGTGGACGAAGTGGATGAAGTGGAGGAATTGGACGAACTGGACAATGTGAAGGAAGTGGACGAAGTTGAAGAAGTGGAAGAAGTGCATGAATATAAAGAAGTGGGCGAAGTGGAGGAAGTGGACGAAGAGGAGGAAGTGGAGGCAGTGGAGGATGTGGACGAAGTTAAAGAAGTGGAGGAAGTGGAGGAAGTGGAGGAAGTGCAGGAAGTTGAGCAAGTGGAGGAAGTGTAGGAAGTGGACGAAGTTGAGGAAGTGGACGAAGTGGAGGATGTGGGGGAAGTGGAGGAAGTGGGGGAAATGGACGAAGTGGACGAAGAGGAGGAAGTGGAGGAAGTGGACGAAGTCGACCAAGTGGAGGAAGTGGAGGAAGTGGAGGAAGTTGATGAAGTATACGAAGTGGAGGAAGTGGAGGAAGTTGACGAACTTGACGAAGTGGACGAAGTGGACGAAGAGGACGATGTGGAGGAAGTGGACGAAATGCATGAAGTTGACGAAGTGGACGAAGGGGACGAAGTGGAGGAAGTGGTGGAAGTGGAGGAAGCTGAGGAAGTTAACGAAGTAGAGAAAGTGGACGAAGGGGACGAAGTGGAGGAAGTGGAGGAAGCTGAGGAAGTTAACGAAGTAGAGAAAGTGGACGAAGTTGACGAAGTGGAGGAAGCGGAGGAAGTTGACGAAGTGGAGGAAGTGGACGAAGGGGACGAACTGGAGGAAGTGGAGGAAGCGGGGGAAGTGGACGAAGTTGACGAAGTGGAGGAAGTGGCGGAAGTTGACGAAGTGAAGGAAGTGGACAAAGTGGACGATGTGGAGGAAGTGGAGGAAGTGGTGCAAGTGGAGGAAGTGAAGGAGGTGGAGGAATGGGAGAAAGTGGAGCAAGTGGAGGAAGCGGAGGAAGTGGAGGAAGTGGAGAAAGTTGATGAAGTGAAGGAAGTGGAGGAAGGGGAGGAAGTGGACGAAGTGGAGGAAGCGGAGGCAGTGGAGGAAGTGGAGGAAGTGGATGAAATGGACGAAGTGGACGAAGCGGACCAAGTGGACGAATTGGAGGAAGTGGAAGAAGTGAAGGAAGTTGAAGAAGTGGACGAAGTTGACGAAGTGGACGAAGTGAGGAAGTGGAGAAAATGGAGGAACTGGAGGAAGTTGAGGAAGTGGAGGAAGTGGAGGAAGTGAAGGAAGTCGACGAACCGGTTGAAGTGAACAAAGTGGAAGAAGTGGAGGAAGTGGAGGAAGTGGAGGGAGTTGAAGAAGTGGACGAAGTTGACAAAGTGGAGGATGTTGACGAAGTGGATGAAGTGGACGAAGAGGACGAAGTGGAGGAAGTGGATGAAGTGGAGTAAGTGGACGAAGTGGAGAAAGCTGACGAGGTGGACGAAGTGGTGGAAGTGGAGGAAGTCGACGAAATGGACGAAGTGGAGGAAATGGACGAAGTGGACGAAATGGAGGAAATGGACGAAGTGGACGAAATGGACGAAGTGGTTGAAGTGGATGAAGTGGAGGAATTGGTCGAACTGGACAATGTGAAGGAAGTGGACGAAGTTGAAGAAGTGGAAGAAGTGGACGAATATAAAGAAGTGGACGAAGAGGAGGAAGTGGAGGGAGTGGAGGATGTGGACGAAGTTGAAGAAGCGGAGGAAGTGCAGGAAGTGCAGGAAGTAGAGGAAGTGGAGGAAGTTGAGCAAGTGGAGGAAGTGGAGGAAGTGGAGGAAGTTGACGAAGTGGACGATGTGGAGGAAGTAGACGAAGTGGAGGAAGTGGGCGTAGTGGACGACATGGACGAAGTGGGGGAAGTTGAGGAAGTGGAGGAAGTGGACGAACTGGACGATGTGGAGGAAGTGGACGATGTTGAAGAAGTGGACGAATATAAAGAAGTGGACGAATATAAAGAAGTGGACGAAGAGGAGGAAGTGGAGGGAGTGGAGGATGTGGACGAAGTTGAAGAAGCGGAGGAAGTGGAGGAAGTGCAGGAAGTAGAGGAAGTGGAGGAAGTTGAGCAAGTGGAGGAAGTGGAGGAAGTGGAGGAAGTGGAGGAAGTTGACGAAGTGGACGATGTGGAGGAAGTAGACGAAGTGGAGGAAGTGGGCGTAGTGGACGAAATGGACGAAGTGGGGGAAGTTGAGGAAGTGGAGGAAGTGGACGAACTGGACGATGTGGAGGAAGTGGACGATGTTGAAGAAGTGGAAGAAGTGGACGAATATAAAGAAGAGGACGAAGTGGAGGAAGTGGACGAAGAGGAGGAAGTGGAGGGAGTGGAGGAAGTGGACGAAGTGGACAAAGTGGAAGAAGTGGAGGTAGTGGAGGAAGTGTAGGAAGTGGACGATGTGGAGGAAGTGAAGGAAGTGGAGGAAGTGGAGGAAGTTGAGGAAGTGGAGGAAGTGAAGGAAGTTGACGAAGTGGACAAAGTGGAGGAAGTGGACGAAGGTGACGATGTGGACGAAGTGGATGAAGTTGACAAAGTGGATGAAGTGGACGAAGTTGACAAAGTGGACGAAGTAGAAGAAGTGGAGGAAGTGGACAAAGTGGAAGAAGTGGAGGAAGTGGAGGGAGTTGAAGAAGTGGACGAAGTTGACAAAGTGGAGGATGTTGACGAAGTGGATGAAGTGGATGAAGAGGACGAAGTGGAGGAAGTGGATGAAATGGAGGAAGTGGACGAAGTGGAGAAAGCTGACGAGGTGGACGAAGTGGAGAAAGTGGAGGAAGTGGACGAAATGGACGAATTGGAGGAAATGGACGAAGTGGACGAAATGGAGGAAATGGACGAAATGGACGAAGTGGACGAAGTCGACGAAGTGGATGAAGTGGAGGAATTGGACGAACTGGACAATGTGAAGGAAGTGGACGAAGTTGAAGAAGTGGAAGAAGTGCATGAATATAAAGAAGTGGGCGAAGTGGAGGAAGTGGACGAAGAGGAGGAAGTGGAGGCAGTGGAGGATGTGGACGAAGTTAAAGAAGTGGAGGAAGTGGAGGAAGTGGAGGAAGTGCAGGAAGTTGAGCAAGTGGAGGAAGTGTAGGAAGTGGACGAAGTTGAGGAAGTGGACGAAGTGGAGGATGTGGGGGAAGTGGAGGAAGTGGGGGAAATGGACGAAGTGGACGAAGAGGAGGAAGTGGAGGAACTGGACGAAGTCGACCAAGTGGAGGAAGTGGAGGAAGTTGATGAAGTATACGAAGTGGAGGAAGTGGAGGAAGTTGACGAACTTGACGAAGTGGACGAAGTGGACGAAGAGGACGATGTGGAGGAAGTGGACGAAATGCATGAAGTTGACGAAGTGGACGAAGGGGACGAAGTGGAGGAAGTGGTGGAAGTGGAGGAAGCTGAGGAAGTTAACGAAGTAGAGAAAGTGGACGAAGGGGACGAAGTGGAGGAAGTGGAGGAAGCTGAGGAAGTTAACGAAGTAGAGAAAGTGGACGAAGTTGACGAAGTGGAGGAAGCGGAGGAAGTTGACGAAGTGGAGGAAGTGGACGAAGGGGACGAACTGGAGGAAGTGGAGGAAGCGGGGGAAGTGGACGAAGTTGACGAAGTGGAGGAAGTGGCGGAAGTTGACGAAGTGAAGGAAGTGGACAAAGTGGACGATGTGGAGGAAGTGGAGGAAGTGGTGCAAGTGGAGGAAGTGAAGGAGGTGGAGGAATGGGAGAAAGTGGAGCAAGTGGAGGAAGCGGAGGAAGTGGAGGAAGTGGAGAAAGTTGATGAAGTGAAGGAAGTGGAGGAAGGGGAGGAAGTGGACGAAGTGGAGGAAGCGGAGGCAGTGGAGGAAGTGGAGGAAGTGGATGAAATGGACGAAGTGGACGAAGCGGACCAAGTGGACGAATTGGAGGAAGTGGAAGAAGTGAAGGAAGTTGAAGAAGTGGACGAAGTTGACGAAGTGGACGAAGTGAGGAAGTGGAGAAAATGGAGGAACTGGAGGAAGTTGAGGAAGTGGAGGAAGTGGAGGAAGTGAAGGAAGTCGACGAACCGGTTGAAGTGAACAAAGTGGAAGAAGTGGAGGAAGTGGAGGAAGTGGAGGGAGTTGAAGAAGTGGACGAAGTTGACAAAGTGGAGGATGTTGACGAAGTGGATGAAGTGGACGAAGAGGACGAAGTGGAGGAAGTGGATGAAGTGGAGTAAGTGGACGAAGTGGAGAAAGCTGACGAGGTGGACGAAGTGGTGGAAGTGGAGGAAGTCGACGAAATGGACGAAGTGGAGGAAATGGACGAAGTGGACGAAATGGAGGAAATGGACGAAGTGGACGAAATGGACGAAGTGGTTGAAGTGGATGAAGTGGAGGAATTGGTCGAACTGGACAATGTGAAGGAAGTGGACGAAGTTGAAGAAGTGGAAGAAGTGGACGAATATAAATAAGTGGACGAAGAGGAGGAAGTGGAGGGAGTGGAGGATGTGGACGAAGTTGAAGAAGCGGAGGAAGTGCAGGAAGTGCAGGAAGTAGAGGAAGTGGAGGAAGTTGAGCAAGTGGAGGAAGTGGAGGAAGTGGAGGAAGTTGACGAAGTGGACGATGTGGAGGAAGTAGACGAAGTGGAGGAAGTGGGCGTAGTGGACGAAATGGACGAAGTGGGGGAAGTTGAGGAAGTGGAGGAAGTGGACGAACTGGACGATGTGGAGGAAGTGGACGATGTTGAAGAAGTGGACGAATATAAAGAAGTGGACGAATATAAAGAAGTGGACGAAGAGGAGGAAGTGGAGGGAGTGGAGGATGTGGACGAAGTTGAAGAAGCGGAGGAAGTGGAGGAAGTGCAGGAAGTAGAGGAAGTGGAGGAAGTTGAGCAAGTGGAGGAAGTGGAGGAAGTGGAGGAAGTGGAGGAAGTTGACGAAGTGGACGATGTGGAGGAAGTAGACGAAGTGGAGGAAGTGGGCGTAGTGGACGAAATGGACGAAGTGGGGGAAGTTGAGGAAGTGGAGGAAGTGGACGAACTGGACGATGTGGAGGAAGTGGACGATGTTGAAGAAGTGGAAGAAGTGGACGAATATAAAGAAGAGGACGAAGTGGAGGAAGTGGACGAAGAGGAGGAAGTGGAGGGAGTGGAGGAAGTGGACGAAGTGGACAAAGTGGAAGAAGTGGAGGTAGTGGAGGAAGTGTAGGAAGTGGACGATGTGGAGGAAGTGAAGGAAGTGGAGGAAGTGGAGGAAGTTGAGGAAGTGGAGGAAGTGAAGGAAGTTGACGAAGTGGACAAAGTGGAGGAAGTGGACGAAGGTGACGATGTGGACGAAGTGGATGAAGTTGACAAAGTGGATGAAGTGGACGAAGTTGACAAAGTGGACGAAGTAGAAGAAGTGGAGGAAGTGGACAAAGTGGAAGAAGTGGAGGAAGTGGAGGGAGTTGAAGAAGTGGACGAAGTTGACAAAGTGGAGGATGTTGACGAAGTGGATGAAGTGGATGAAGAGGACGAAGTGGAGGAAGTGGATGAAATGGAGGAAGTGGACGAAGTGGAGAAAGCTGACGAGGTGGACGAAGTGGAGAAAGTGGAGGAAGTGGACGAAATGGACGAATTGGAGGAAATGGACGAAGTGGACGAAATGGAGGAAATGGAGGAAATGGACGAAGTGGACGAAGTCGACGAAGTGGATGAAGTGGAGGAATTGGACGAACTGGACAATGTGAAGGAAGTGGACGAAGTTGAAGAAGTGGAAGAAGTGCATGAATATAAAGAAGTGGGCGAAGTGGAGGAAGTGGACGAAGAGGAGGAAGTGGAGGCAGTGGAGGATGTGGACGAAGTTAAAGAAGTGGAGGAAGTGGAGGAAGTGGAGGAAGTGCAGGAAGTTGAGCAAGTGGAGGAAGTGTAGGAAGTGGACGAAGTTGAGGAAGTGGACGAAGTGGAGGATGTGGGGGAAGTGGAGGAAGTGGGGGAAATGGACGAAGTGGACGAAGAGGAGGAAGTGGAGGAAGTGGACGAAGTCGACCAAGTAGAGGAAGTGGAGGAAGTGGAGGAAGTTGATGAAGTATACGAAGTGGAGGAAGTGGAGGAAGTTGACGAACTTGACGAAGTGGACGAAGTGGACGAAGAGGACGATGTGGAGGAAGTGGACGAAATGCATGAAGTTGACGAAGTGGACGAAGGGGACGAAGTGGAGGAAGTGGTGGAAGCAGAGGAAGTGGAGGAAGCTGAGGAAGTTAACGAAGTAGAGAAAGTGGACGAAGGGGACGAAGTGGAGGAAGTGGAGGAAGCTGAGGAAGTTAACGAAGTAGAGAAAGTGGACGAAGTTGACGAAGTGGAGGAAGCGGAGGAAGTTGACGAAGTGGAGGAAGTGGACGAAGGGGACGAGCTGGAGGAAGTGGAGGAAGCGGGGGAAGTGGACGAAGTGGACGAAGTTGACGAAGTGGAGGAAGTGGAGGAAGTTGACGAAGTTAAGGAAGTGGACAAAGTGGACGATGTGGAGGAAGTGGAGGAAGTGGTGCAAGTGGAGGAAGTGAAGGAGGTGGAGGAATGGGAGGAAGTGGAGCAAGTGGAGGAAGCGGAGGAAGTGGAGGAAGTGGAGAAAGTTGATGAAGTGAAGGAAGTGGAGGAAGGGGAGGAAGTGGAGGAAGTGGAGGAAGCGGAGGCAGTGGAGGAAGTGGAGGAAGTGGATGAAATGGACGAAGTGGACGAAGCGGACGAATTGGAGGAGGTGGACGAAGTGGAAGAAGTGAAGGAAGTTGAAGAAGTGGACGAAGTTGACGAAGTGGACGAAGTGAGGAAGTGGACAAAATGGAGGAACTGGAGGAAGTTGAGGAAGTGGAGGAAGTGGAGGAAGTGAAGGAAGTTGACGAAGATGACGAAGTGGACGAAGTGGAAGAAGTGGAAGAAGTGGACGATGTGGACGAAGTGAACTAAGTGGACGAAGTTGACAAAGTGGAGGAAGTGGACTATGTGGACGAAATATACGAAGTGGACGAAGTGGAGGAAGTTGACGAAGTGGACGAAGTGGAGGAAGTGGACGAAGTTGACGAAGTGGAGGAAGTGGACGAAAATGACGATGTGGACGAAGTCGACAAAGTGGATGAAGTTGACAAAGTGGACGAAGTGGACGAAGTAGACAAAGTGAACGAAGTGGACTAAGTGGACGAAGTGGAGGAAGTTGAAGAAGTGAACGAAGTTGGCGAAGTAGAGAAGTGGAGGAAGTGGATGAAGTGGATGAAGTGGACGAAGTGGAGGAAGTGAAGGAAATTGACGAAGTGGAAGAAGTGGAAGAAGTGGAGGAAGTGCCTTAAGTGTAGGAAGTGTAGGAAGTGTAGGAAGTGGAGGAAGTGGAGGAAGTTGACGAAGTGGAAAAAGTGCAGGAAGTGGATGAAGTGGACGAAGTTGACGAGGTGGAAGAAGTGGACGAAGTGGAGGAAGTGCAGGAAGTGGACGAAGTGGAGGAAGTGGACGAAGTGGAGGAAGTGGGGGAAGTGGAGGAAGAGGACGAAGTTGACGATTGGACGAAGAAGACGAAGTTGAGGAAGTCGACGAACTCCATGAAGTGGACAAAGTGGAAGAAGTGGAGGAAGTGGAGGAAGTGGAGGGAGTTGAAGAAGTGGAGGAAGTTGTCGAAGTGGAGGAAGTTGACGAAGTCGATGAAGTGGATGAAGAGGACGAAGTGGAGGAAGTGGATGAAGTGGAGAAAGTGACCGAAGTGGCCGAAGTGGCCGAAGTGGAGGAAGATGACAAGGTGGACGAAGTGGAGGAAGTCGACGAAGGGGACGAAGTGGAGGAAGGGGACGGAGTGGAGGAAGTGGATGAAGTGGACAAAGTGGAGGAATTGGACGAACTGGACGATGTGAAGGAAGGGGACAAAGTTGAAGAAGAGGAAGAAGTGGACAACTGTAAAGAAGTGGAGGAAGTGGAGGAAGTGGACGAAGAGGATGAAGTGGAGGGACTGGAGGAAGTGGAGGAAGTGGAAAAAGTGGAAGAAGTGGAGGAAGTGGAGGAAGTGGGGGAAGAGGAGGAAGTGGACGAAGTGGAGGAAGTGGAGGAAGTGGAGGAAGTGGAGGAAGTATAGGAAGTAAACGAAGTGGAGGAAGTGGACGAAGTGGAGAACATGGAGGTAGTAGAGGAAGTGGAGGAAGTGGAGGAAGTGGACGAAATGGACGAAATGGACGAAGTCGAGGAAGTCGACGAAGTGGACGAACTGGACGATGTGGAGGAAGCGGACGAAGTTGAAGAAGTTGAAGAAGTGGACGAATATAAAGAAGAGGACGAAGTGGAGGAAGTGGACGTAGTGGACGAAGTGGAAGAAGTGGAGGAAGTGGAGGAAGTGCAGGAAGTGGAGGAAGTGGAGGAAGTTGAGGAAGTTGAGGAAGTGGAGGAAGTGGAGGAAGTGGAGGAAGTTGACGAAGTGGACGAAGTTGACGAAGTGGACGAAGTTGACGAAGTGCACGATATGGAGGAAGTACACGAAGTGGAGGAAGTGGACGAAGTTGACGATGTGGACGAAGTCAACGATGTGGATGAAATTGACAAAGTGGATGAAGTAGACGAAGTGGACTAAGTGGACGAAGTGGAGGAAGTTGAAGTGAAAAAAGTTGACGAAGTAGAGAAGTGGAGGAAGTGGACGAAGTGGAGGAAGTTAAAGAAGTGGACGAAGTTGGTGAAGTGGAGGAAGTGAAGGAAGTTGACGAAGTGGAAGAAGTGGACGAAGTGGAAGAAGTGGACGAAGTGGCGGAAGTGTACGAAGTGTAGGAACTGGACGAAGTTGACGAATTGGACAAAGTGGACGAAGTGGAAGAAGTGGAGGAAGTGGACGAAGTTGACGAAGTGGAAGAAGTGGAAGAAGTGGAGGAAGTTTAGGAGGTGGACGAAGTGGAGGAAGTGGACAAAGTGGAGGAAATGGGGGAAGTGGACGAAGTGGACGAAGAGGACGAGGTGGAGGAAGTCGACGAACCGGATGAAGTGGACAAAGTGGAAGAAGTGGAGGAAGTGGAGGGAGTTGAAGAAGTCGACGAAGTTGACAAAGTGGAGGATGTTGACGAAGTGGATGAAGTGGATGAAGAGGACGAAGTGGAGGAAGTGGATGAAGTGGAGGAAGTGGACGATGTGGAGAAAGCTGACGAGGTGGACGAAGTGGAGAAAGTGGAGGAAGTCGACGAAATGGACGAAGTGGAGGAAATGGACGAAGTGGACGAAATGGAGGAAATGGACGAAGTGGACGAAATGGACGAAGTGGATGAAGTGGAGGAATTGGACGAACTGGACAATGTGAAGGAAGTGGACGAAGTTGAAGAAGTGGAAGAAGTGCACGAATATAAAGAAGTGGACGAAGTGAAGGAAGTGGACGAAGAGGAGGAAGTGGAGGGAGTGGAGGATGTGGACGAAGTTAAAGAAGTGGAGGAAGTGGAGGAAGTGGAGGAAGTGCAGGAAGTTGAGCAAGTGGAGGAAGTGTAGGAAGTGGAGGAAGTGGAGGAAGTTCACAAAGTTGACGAAGTGCACGATATGGAGGAAGTACATGAAGTGGAGGATGTGGACGAAGTCAACGATGCGGATGAAGCTGACAAAGTGGACGAAGTGGACGAAGTAGACAAAGTGGAGGAAGTGGAGGAAGTTGAAGAAGTGAAAAAAGTTGACGAAGTAGAGAAGTGGAGGAAGTGGACGAAGTGGAGGAAGTTGAAGAAGTGGACGAAGTTGATGAAGTGGAGGAAGTTGACGAAGTGGAAGAAGTGGACGAAGTGGAAGTAGTGGACGAAGTGGCGGAAGTGTACGAAGTGGAAGAAGTGGAGGTAGTGGAGGAAGTGGACGATGTGGAGGAAGTGAAGGAAGTGGAGGAAGTTGAGGAAGTGGAGGAAGTGAAGGAAGTTGACGAAGTGGACGAAGTGGAGGAAGTGGACGAAGGTGATGATGTGGACGAAGTGGATGAGGTTGACAAAGTGGATGAAGTGGACGAAGTTGACAAAGTGGACGAAGTAGACAAAGTGGACGAAGTGGACTAAGTGGACGAAATGGAGGAAGTTGAAGAAGTGAACGAAGTTGACGAAGTAGAGAAGTGGAGGAAGTGGACGAAGTGGACGAAGTTGACGAAGTGGAAGAAGTGGAGGAAGTGTAGGAGGTGGACGAAGTGGAGGAAGTGAACAAAGTGGAGGAAATGGGGGAAGTGGACGAAGAGGACGAAGTGGAGGAAGTCGACGAACCGGATGAAGTGGACAAAGTGGAAGAAGTGGAGGAAGTGGAGGGAGTTGAAGAAGTGGACGAAGTTGACAAAGTGGACGATGTTGACGAAGTGGATGAAGTGGATGAAGAGGACGAAGTGGAGGAAGTGGATGAAGTGGAGGAAGTGGACGAAGTGGAGAAAGCTGACGAGGTGGACGAAGTGGAGAAAGTGGAGGAAGTCGACGAAATGGACGAATTGGAGGAAATGGACGAAATGGACGAAATGGAGGAAATGGACGAAGTGGACGAAATGGACGAAGTGAACGAAGTGGACGAAGTGGATGAAGTGGAGGAATTGGACGAACTGGACAATGTGAAGGAAGTGGACGAAGTTGAAGAAGTGGAAGAAGTGCACGAATATAAAGAAGTGGGCGAAGTGGAGGAAGTGGACGAAGAGGAGGAAGTGGAGGCAGTGGAGGATGTGGACGAAGTTAAAGAAGTGGAGGAAGTGGAGGAAGTGGAGGAAGTGGAGGAAGTGGAGGAAGTGCAGGAAGTTGAGCAAGTGGAGGAAGTGTAGGAAGTGGAGGAAGTGGACGAAGTGGACGAAGTGGACGAAGTGGAGGAAGTGGGGGAAATGGACGAAGTGGACGAAGAGGAGGAAGTGGACGAAGTGGACGAAGTCGACCAAGTGGAGGAAGTGGAGGAAGTGGAGGAAGTTGATGAAGTATACGAAGTGGAGGAAGTGGAGGAAGTCGACAAACTTGACGAAGTGGACGAAGAGGACGATGTGGAGGAAGTGGACGAAATGGATGAAGTTGACGAAGTGGACGAAGGGGACGAAGTGGAGGAAGTGGAGGAAGCAGAGGAAGTGGAGGAAGCTGAGGAAGTTAACGAAGTAGAGAAAGTGGACGAAGGGGACGAAGTGGAGGAAGGGAAGGAAGCGGAGGAAGTGGAGGAAGCTGAGGAAGTTAACGAAGTAGAGAAAGTCGACGAAGTTGACGAAGTGGAGGAAGCGGAGGAAGTTGACGAAGTGGAGGAAGTGGACGAAGGGGACGAACTGGAGGAAGTGGAGGAAGCGGGGGAAGTGGAGGAAGTGGACGAAGTTGACGAAGTGGAGGAAGTGGAGGAAGTTGATGAAGTGAAGGAAGTGGACAAAGTGGACGATGTGGAGGAAGTGGAGGAAGTGGTGCAAGTGGAGGAAGTGAAGGAGGTGGAGGAATGGGAGGAAGTGGAGCAAGTGGAGGAAGTGGAGGAAGTGGAGAAAGTTGATGAAGTGAAGGAAGTGGAGGAAGGGGAGGAAGTGGACGAAGTGGAGGAAGTGGACGAAGTGGACGAATTGGAGGAAGTGGACGAAGTGGAAGAAGTGAAGGAAGTTGAAGAAGTGGACGAAGTTGACGAAGTGGACGAAGTGAGGAAGTGGACAAAATGGAGGAACTGGAGGAAGTTGAGGAAGTGGAGGAAGTGGAGGAAGTGGAGGAAGTTGACGAAGATGACGAAGTGGACGAAGTGGAAGAAGGGGACGATGTGGACGAAGTGAACTAAGTGGACGAAGTGGACGAAGTTGACAAAGTGGAGGAAGTGGACTATGTGGACGAAATATACGAAGTGGACGAAGTTGACAAAGTCGACAAAGTGGACGAAGTGGACAAAGTGGACGAAGTGGAGGAAGTTGACGAAGTGGACGAAGTGGAGGAAGTGGACGAAGTTGACGAAGTGGAGGAAGTGGACGAAAATGACAATGTGGACGAAGTCGACAAAGTGGATGAAGTTGACAAAGTGGACGAAGTAGACAAAGTGAACGAAGTGGACTAAGTGGGCGAAGTGGACGAAGTTGAAGAAGTGAATGAAGTTGGCGAAGTAGAGAAGTGGAGGAAGTGGATGAAGTGGATGGAGTGGACGAAGTGGAGGAAGTGAAGGAAATTGACGAAGTGGAAGAAGTGGAAGAAGTGGACGAAGTGCCTTAAGTGTAGGAAGTGTAGGAAGTGGAGGAAGTGGAGGAAGTTGACGAAGTGGAAAAAGTGCAGGAAGTGGATGAAGTGGACGAAGTTGACGAAATGGAAGAAGTGGACGAAGTGGAGGAAGTGCAGGAAGTGGACGAAGTGGAGGAAGTGGAGGAAGTGGGGGAAGTGGAGGAAGAGGACGAAGTTGACGATTGGACGAAGAAGACGAAGTTGAGGAAGTCGACGAACTGGATGAAGTGGACAAAGTGGAAGAAGTGGAGGAAGTGGAGGAAGTGGAGGGAGTTGAAGAAGTGGAGGAAGTTGACGAAGTCGATGAAGTGGATGAAGAGGACGAAGTGGAGGAAGTGGATGAAGTGGAGAAAGTGACCGAAGTGGCCGAAGTGGCCGAAGTGGAGGAAGATGACAAGGTGGACGAACTGGAGGAAGTCGACGAAGGGGACGAAGTGGAGGAAGGGGACGGAGTGGAGGAAGTGGATGAAGTGGACAAAGTGGAGGAATTGGACGAACTGGACGATGTGAAGGAAGGGGACAAAGTTGAAGAAGAGGAAGAAGTGGACAACTGTAAAGAAGTGGAGGAAGTGGAGGAAGTGGACGAAGAGGATGAAGTGGAGGGAGTGGAGGAAGTGGAGGAAGTGGAAAAAGTGGAAGAAGTGGAGGAAGTGGAGGAAGTGGGGGAAGAGGAGGAAGTGGACGAAGTGGAGGAAGTGGAGGAAGTGGAGGAAGTGGAGGAAGTGTAGGAAGTAAACGAAGTGGAGGAAGTGGACGAAGTTGACGAAGTTGACGAAGTGGACAACATGGAGGTAGTAGAAGAAGTGGAGGAAGTGGAGGAAGTGGACGAAATGGACGAAATGGAGGAAGTCGAGGAAGTCGACGAAGTGGACGAACTGGACGATGTGGAGGAAGCGGACGAAGTTGAAGAAGTTGAAGAAGTGGACGAATATAAAGAAGAGGACGAAGTGGAGGAAGTGGAGGAAGTGGACGACGAGGAGGAAGTGGAGGGAGTGGAGGAAGTGGACGAAGTGGACGAAGTGGAAGAAGTGGAGGAAGTGGAGGAAGTGAAGGAAGTGCAGGAAGTTGAGGAAGTGGAGGAAGTGGAGGAAGTGTAGGAAGTGAAGGAAGTGGAGGAACTGAAGGAAGTGGAGGAAGTTGAGGAAGTGGAGGAAGTGGAGGAAGTGGAGGAAGTTGACGAAGTGGACGAAGTTGACGAAGTGGACGAAGTTGACGAAATGGAAGAAGTGGACGAAGTGGAGGAAGTGCAGGAAGTGGACGAAGTGGAGGAAGTGGAGGAAGTGGGGGAAGTGGAGGAAGAGGACGAAGTTGACGATTGGACGAAGAAGACGAAGTTGAGGAAGTCGACGAACTTGATGAAGTGGACAAAGTGGAAGAAGTGGAGGAAGTGGAGGAAGTGGAGGGAGTTGAAGAAGTGGAGGAAGTTGACGAAGTCGATGAAGTGGATGAAGAGGACGAAGTGGAGGAAGTGGATGAAGTGGAGAAAGTGACCGAAGTGGCCGAAGTGGCCGAAGTGGAGGAAGATGACAAGGTGGACGAACTGGAGGAAGTCGACGAAGGGGACGAAGTGGAGGAAGGGGACGGAGTGGAGGAAGTGGATGAAGTGGACAAAGTGGAGGAATTGGACGAACTGGACGATGTGAAGGAAGGGGACAAAGTTGAAGAAGAGGAAGAAGTGGACAACTGTAAAGAAGTGGAGGAAGTGGAGGAAGTGGACGAAGAGGATGAAGTGGAGGGAGTGGAGGAAGTGGAGGAAGTGGAAAAAGTGGAAGAAGTGGAGGAAGTGGAGGAAGTGGGGGAAGAGGAGGAAGTGGACGAAGTGGAGGAAGTGGAGGAAGTGGAGGAAGTGGAGGAAGTGTAGGAAGTAAACGAAGTGGAGGAAGTGGACGAAGTTGACGAAGTTGACGAAGTGGACAACATGGAGGTAGTAGAAGAAGTGGAGGAAGTGGAGGAAGTGGACGAAATGGACGAAATGGAGGAAGTCGAGGAAGTCGACGAAGTGGACGAACTGGACGATGTGGAGGAAGCGGACGAAGTTGAAGAAGTTGAAGAAGTGGACGAATATAAAGAAGAGGACGAAGTGGAGGAAGTGGAGGAAGTGGACGAAGAGGAGGAAGTGGAGGGAGTGGAGGAAGTGGACGAAGTGGACGAAGTGGAAGAAGTGGAGGAAGTGGAGGAAGTGAAGGAAGTGCAGGAAGTTGAGGAAGTGGAGGAAGTGGAGGAAGTGTAGGAAGTGAAGGAAGTGGAGGAACTGAAGGAAGTGGAGGAAGTTGAGGAAGTGGAGGAAGTGGAGGAAGTGGAGGAAGTTGACGAAGTGGACGAAGTTGACGAAGTGGACGAAGTTGACGAAGTGCACGATATGGAGGAAGTACACGCAGTGGAGGAAGTGGACGAAGTTGACGATGTGGACGAAGTCAATGATGTGGATGAAATTGACAAAGTGGATGAAGTAGACAAAGTAGACGAAGTGGACTAAGTGGACGAAGTGGAGGAAGTTGAAGTGAAAAAAGTTGACGAAGTAGAGAAGTGGAGGAAGTGGAGGAAGTGGACGAAGTGGAGGAAGTTGAAGAAGTGGACGAAGTTGATGAAGTGGAGGAAGTGAAGGAAGTTGACAAAGTGGAAGAAGTGGACGAAGTGGAAGAAGTGGACGAAGTGGCGGAAGTGTACGAAGTGTAGGAAGTGGACGAAGTTGACGAATTGGACAAAGTGGACGAAGTGGAAGAAGTGGAGGAAGTGGACGAAGTTGACGAAGTAGAAGAAGTGGAAGAAGTGGAGGAAGTGTAGGAGGTGGACGAAGTGGAGGAAGTGGACAAAGTGGAGGAAATGGGGGAACTGGACGAAGTGGACGAAGAGGACGAAGTGGAGGAAGTCGACGAACCGGATGAAGTGGACAAAGTGGAAGAAGTGGAGGAAGTGGAGGGAGTTGAAGAAGTGGACGAAGTTGACAAAGTGGAGGATGTTGACGAAGTGGATGAAGTGGATGAAGAGGACGAAGTGGAGGAAGTGGATGAAGTGGAGGAAGTGGACGATGTGGAGAAAGCTGACGAGGTGGACGAAGTGGAGAAAGTGGAGGAAGTCGACAAAATGGACGAAGTGGAGGAAATGGACGAAGTGGACGAAATGGAGGAAATGGACGAAGTGGACGAAATGGACGAAGTGGATGAATTGGAGGAATTGGACGAACTGGACAATGTGAAGGAAGTGGACGAAGTTGAAGAAGTGGAAGAAGTGGAAGAAGTGCACGAATATAAAAAAGTGGACGAAGTGGAGGAAGTGGACGAAGAGGAGGAAGTGGAGGGAGTGGAGGATGTGGACGAAGTTAAAGAAGTGGAGGAAGTGGAGGAAGTGGAGGAAGTGGAGGAAGTGGAGGAAGTTCACAAAGTTGACGAAGTGCACGATATGGAGGAAGTACATGAAGTGGAGGATGTGGACGAAGTCAACGATGCGGATGAAGCTGACAAAGTGGACGAAGTGGACGAAGTAGACAAAGTGGAGGAAGTGGAGGAAGTTGAAGAAGTGAAAAAAGTTGACGAAGTAGAGAAGTGGAGGAAGTGGACGAAGTGGAGGAAGTTGAAGAAGTGGACGAAGTTGATGAAGTGGAGGAAGTGGAGGAAGTTGACGAAGTGGAAGAAGTGGACAAAGTGGAAGAAGTGGACGAAGTGGCGGAAGTGTACGAAGTGTAGGAAGTGGACGAAGTTGACGAATTGGACAAAGTGGAGGAAGTGGAAGAAGTGGAGGAAGTGGACGAAGTTGATGAAGTGGAAGAAGTGGAGGAAGTGTAGGAGGTGGAAAAAGTGGAGGAAGTGGACAAAGTGGAGGAAATGGGGGAAGAGGACGAAGAGGACAAAGTGGAGGAAGTCGACGAACCGGTTGAAGTGAACAAAGTGGAAGAAGTGGAGGAAGTGGAGGAAGTGGAGGGAGTTGAAGAAGTGGACGAAGTTGACAAAGTGGAGGATGTTGACGAAGTGGATGAAGTGGATGAAGAGGACGAAGTGGAGGAAGTGAATGAAGTGGAGGAAGTGGACGAAGTGGAGAAAGCTGACGAGGTGGACGAAGTGGAGGAAGTGGAGGAAGTCGACGAAATGGACGAAGTGGAGGAAATGGACGAAGTGGACGAAATGGAGGAAATGGACGAAGTGGACGAAATGGACGAAGTGGTTGAAGTGGATGAAGTGGAGGAATTGGACGAACTGGACAATGTGAAGGAAGTGGACGAAGTTGAAGTGGAAGAAGTGGACGAATATAAAGAAGTGACGAAGAGGAGGAAGTGGAGGGAGTGGAGGATGTGGACGAAGTTGAAGAAGTGGAGGAAGTGGAGGAAGTGCAGGAAGTGGAGGAAGTGGAGGAAGTTGAGCAAGTGGAGGAAGTGCAGGAAGTGGAGGAAGTGGACGAAGTGGACGATGTGGAGGAAGTAGACGAAGTGGAGGAAGTGGGCGTAGTGGACGAAATGGACGAAGTGAGGTAAGTGGAGGAAGTGGAGGAAGTGGACGAACTGGACGATGTGGAGGAAGTGGAAGATGTTGAAGAAGTGGAAGAAGTGGAGGAAGTGGACGAAGAGGAGGAAGTGGAGGGAGTGGAGGAAGTGGACGAAGTGGACAAAGTGGAAGAAGTGGAGGTAGTGGAGGAAGTGTAGGAAGTGGACGATGTGGAGGAAGTGAAGGAAGTGGAGGAAGTGGAGGAAGTTGAGGAAGTGGAGGAAGTGAAGGAAGTTGACGAAGTGGAGGAATTGGACGAAGGTGACGATGTGGACGAAGTGGATGAAGTTGACAAAGTGGATGAAGTGGACGAAGTGGACAAAGTGGACGAAGTAGACAAAGTGGACGAAGTGGACTAAGTGGACGAAATGGAGGAAGTTGAAGAAGTGAACGAAGTTGACGAAGTAGAGAAGTGGAGGAAGTGGACGAAGTTGACGAAGTGGACGAAGTGGACGAAGTGGACGAAGTGGACGAAGTGGACGAAGCGGACGAAGTGGACGAAGTGGACGAAATGGAGGAAGTGGACAAATTGAGGAAATGGGGGAAGTGGACGAAGTGGATGAAGAGGACGAAGTGGAGGAAGTCGACGAACCGGATGAAGTGGACAAAGTGGAAGAAGTGGAAGAAGTGCAGGAAAGTTGAGCAAGTGGAGGAAGTGTAGGAAGTGGAGGAAGTCGAGGAAGTGGAGGAAGTTGACAAAGTTGACGAAGTGCACGATATGGAGGAAGTACACGAAGTGGAGGAAGTGGACGAAGTCGACGATGTGGACGAAGTCAACGATGTGGATGAAGTTGACAAAGTGAACGAAGTGGACGAAGTAGACAAAGTGGAGGAAGTGGACTAAGTGGACGAAGTGGAGGAAGTTGAAGAAGTGAAAAAAGTTGACGAAGTAGAGAAGTGGAGGAAGTCGACGAAGTGGAGGAAGTTGAAGAAGTGGACGAAGTTGATGAAGTGGAGGAAGTGGAGGAAGTTGACGAAGTGGAAGAAGTGGACGAAGTGGAAGAAGTGGACGAAGTGGCAGAAGTGTACGAAGTGTAGGAAGTGGACGAAGTGGACGAAGTTGACGAATTGGACAAAGTGGACGAAGTGGAAGAAGTGGAGGAAGTGGACGAAGTTGATGAAGTGGAAGAAGTGGAGGAAGTGTAGGAGGTGGAAAAAGTGGAGGAAGTGGACGAAGTGGAGGAAATGGGGGAAGTGGATGAACTAGACGAAGAGGACGAAGTGGAGGAAGTCGACTAACCGGTTGAAGTGAACAAAGTGGAAGAAGTGGAGGAAGTGGAGGAAGTGGAGGAAGTTGTGGGAGTTGAAGAAATGGACCAAGTTGACAAAGTGGAGGATGTTGACGAAGTGGATGAAGTGGATGAAGAGGACGAAGTGGAGGAAGTGGATGAAGTGGAGGAAGTGGACGAAGTGGAGAAAGCTGACGAGGTGGACGAAGTGGAGGAAGTGGAGGAAGTCGACGAAATGGACGAAGTGGAGGATATGGACGATGTGGACGAAATGGAGGAAATGGACGAAGTGGACGAAATGGACGAAGTGGATGAAGTGGATGAAGTGGAGGAATTGGACGAACTGGACAATGTGAAGGAAGTGGACGAAGTTGAAGAAGTGGAAGAAGTGGACGAATATAAAGAAGTGGACGAAGAGGAGGAAGTGGAGCGAGTGGAGGGAGTGGAGGATGTGGCCGAAGTTGAAGAAGTGGAGGAAGTGGAGGAAGTGCAGGAAGTGGAGGAAGTGGAGGAAATTTTAGCAAGTGGAAGAAGTGGAGGAAGTGGAGGAAGTGGAGGAAGTTGACGAAGTTGACGAAGTGGACGATGTGGAGGAAGTGGGCGTAGTGGACGAAATGGGGGAAGTGGAGGAAGTGGAGGAAGTGGACGAACTGGACGATGTGGAGGAAGTGGACGATGTTGAAGAAGTGGAAGAAGTGGACGAATATAAAGAAGAGGACGAAGTGGAGGAAGTGGACGAAGAGGAGGAAGTGGAGGGAGTGGAGGAAGTGGACGAAGTGGACAAAGTGGAAGAAGTGGAGGTAGTGGAGGAAGTGTAGGAAGTGGACGATGTGGAGGAAGTGAAGGAAGTGGAGGAAGTGGAGGAAGTGAAGGAAGTTGACGAAGTGGACGAAGTTGACGAAGTGCTCGATGTGGAGGAAGTACACCAAGTGGAGGAAGTGGACGAAGTTGACGATGTGGACGATGAAGTTGACAAAGTGGACGAAGTGGACGAAGTTGACAAAGTGGACGAAGTAGACAAAGTGGACGAAGTGGACTAAGTGGATGAAATGGAGGAAGTTGAAGAAGTGAACGAAGTTGACGAAGTAGAGAAGTGGAGGAGGTGGACGAAGTTGACGAAGTGGACGAAGTGGACGAAGTGGACGAAGTGGATGAAGTGGACGAAGTGGAGGAAGTTGACAAAGTGGAGGAAATGGGGGAAGTGGACGAAGTGGACGAAGAGGACGAAGTTGAGGAAGTCGACGAACCGGATGAAGTGGACAAAGTGGAAGAAGTGGAGGAAGTGGAGGGAGTTGAAGAAGTGGACGAAGTTGACAAAGTGGAGGATGTTGACGAAGTGGATGAAGTGGATGAAGAGGACGAAGTGGAGGAAGTGGATGAAGTGGAGGAAGTGGACGAAGTGGAGAAAGCTGACGAGGTGGACGAAGTGGAGGAAGTGGAGGAAGTCGACGAAATGGACGAAGTGGAGGAAATGGACGATTTGGACGAAATGGAGGAAATGGACGAAGTGGACGAAATGGACGAAGTGGATGAAGTGGAGGAACTGGACGAACTGGACAATGTGAAGGAAGTGGATGAAGTTGAAGAAGTGGAAGAAGTGGACGAATATAAAGAAGTGGAGGAAGTGGAGGAAGTGGAGGAAGTGCAGGAAGTTGAACAAGTGGAGGAAGTGTAGGAAGTGGAGGAAGTGGAGGAAGTTGACAAAGTTGACGAAGTGCACGATATGGAGGAAGTACACGAAGTGGACGAAGTCAACGATGTGGATGAAGTTGACAAAGTGGACGAAGTGGACGAAGTAGAGGAAGTAGACAAAGTGGACGAAGTGGACTAAGTGGACGAAGTGGAGGAAGTTGAAGAAGTGAAAAAAGTTGACGAAGTAGAGAAGTGGAGGAAGTGGAGGAAGTGGAGGAAGTGGACGAAGTGGAGGAAGTTGAAGAAGTGGAGGAAGTTGATGAAGTGGACGAAGTGGAGGAAGTTGACGAAGTGGACGAAGTGGAAGAAGTGGACGAAGTGGGGGAAGTGTACGAAGTGTAGGAAGTGGACGAAGTGGACGAAGTGGACGAAGTTGACGAATTGGATAAAGTGGACGAAGTGGAAGAAATGGAGGAAGTGGACAAAGTTGCCGAAGTGGAAGAAGTGGAGGAAGTGTAGGAGGTGGACGAAGTGGAGGAAGTGGACAAAGTGGAGGAAATGGGGGAAGTGGACGAAGTGGACGAAGAGGACGAAGTGGAGGAAGTCGACGAACCGGATGAAGTGGACAAAGTGGAAGAAGTGGAGGAAGTGGAGGAAGTGGAGGGAATTGAAGAAGTGGACGAAGTTGACAAAGTGGAGGATGTTGACGAAGTGGATGAAGTGGACGAAGAGGACGAAGTGCACAAATTGGAGGAAGTGGATGAAGTGGAGGAAGTGGACGAAGTGGAGAAAGCTGACGAGGTAGACGAAGTGTAGGAAGTGGAGGAAGTCGACGAAATGGACGAAGTGGAGGAAATGGACGAAGTGGACGAAATGGAGGAAATGGACGAAGTGGACGAAATGGACGAAGTCGACGAAGTGGATGAAGTGGAGGAATTGGACGAACTGGACAATGTGAAGGAAGTGGACGAAGTTGAAGAACTGGAAGAAGTGGACGAATATAAAGAAGTGGACGGAGTGGAGGAAGTGGACGAAGAGGAGGAAGTGGAGGGAGTGAAGGATGTGGACGAAGTTAAAGAAGTGGAGGAAGTGGAGGAAGTGGAGGAAGTGCAGGAAGTTGAGCAAGTGGAGGAAGTGTAGGAAGTGTAGGAAGTGGAGGAAGTGAAGGAAGTGGAGGAAGTTGACAAAGTTGACGAAGTGCACGATATGGAGGAAGTACACGAAGTGGACGAAGTGGACGAAGTGGAGGAAGTTGAAGAAGTGGAGGAAGTGGAGGAAGTTGACGAAGTGGACCAAGTTGACGAAGTGCACGATGTGGAGGAAGTACACCAAGTGGAGGAAGTGGACGAAGTTGACGAAGTGGAGGAAGTGGACGAAGTTGACGATGTGGACGAAGTGGATGAAGTTGACGAACTGGACGAAGTTGACAAAGTGGACGAAGTAGACAAAGTGGACGAAGTGGACTAAGTGGAGGAAGTTGAAGAAGTGAACGAAGTTGATGAAGTAGAGAAGTGGAGGAAGTGGACGAAGTGGATGAAGTGGACGAAGTGGACGAAGTTGAAGAAGTGGACGAAGTTAACGAAGTGCACGAATTGGAGGAAGTTGACGAAGTGGAAGAAGCAGAGGAAGTTGAAGAAGTGGACGAAGTTGACGAAGTGGAGGAAGTGGACGAAGTTCACGAAGTGGAAGGAGTGGAGGAAGTTGACGAAGTGGAAGAAGTGGACGAAGTGGATGAAGTGGCGTAAGTGTAGGAAGTGGAGGAAGTGGACGAAGTGGACGAAGTTGACGAATTAGACAAAGTGGACGAAGTGGACGAAGTTGACGACGTGGAAGAAGTGGAGGAAGTGGACGAAGTTGACGAAGTGGAAGAAGTGGATGAAGTGGAGGAAGTGTAGGAGGTGGACGAAGTGGAGGAAGTGGAGGAAGTGGAGGAAATAGGGGAAGTGGAGGAAGGGACGAAGTTGACGAAGTGGAGGAAGTCGACGAAGTTGACGAAGTGGACGAAGTGGAGGAAGTTGACGAAGAGGACGAAGTGGAGGAAGTGGAGGAAGTGGACAATGTGGATGAAGTTGACGAAATGGACGAAGTGGAGGAAGTTGACGAAGTAGACGAAGTGGAGGAAGTGGACGAAGTTGACGAAGTGGAGGAACTGGACGAAGTTGACGATGTGGACGAAGTCGACGAAGTGGATGAAGTTGACAAAGTGGACGAAGTGGAAGAAGTAGACAAAGTGAACGAAGTGGACTAAGTGGACGAAGTGGAGGAAGTTGAAGAAGTGAACGAAGTTAGCCAAGTAGAGAAGTGAAGTGGATGAAGTGGAGGAAGTGGAGGAAGCGGAGGAAGTGGACGAAGTGGACGAAGTGGATGAAGTTGACGAAGTGGAGGAAGTTGAAGAAGTGGACGAAGTTGACGAAAAGGACGAATTGGAGGAAGTGGACATAGTGGAAGAAGTAGAGGAAGTTGAAGAAGTGGACGAAGTGGAGGAAGTGGACGAAGTTGACGATGTGGGAGAAGTGGAGGAAGTGGAGGAAATTGACGAAGTGGAAGAAGTGGACGAAGTGGAAGAAGTGGCTGAAGTGTAGGAAGTGCAGGAAGTGGAGGAAGTGGATGAAGTGGATGAAGTTGACGAAGTGGAAGAAGTGCAAGAAGTGGATGAAGTGGACGAAGTTGACGACGTGGAAGAATTGGACGAAGTGGAGGAAGTGTAGGAAGTGGACGAAGTGGACGAAGTGGGGGAAGTGGAGGAAGTGGACGAAGTTGACGATTGGACGAAGAGGTCGAAGTGGATGAAGTCGACGAACTGGATGAAGTGGAGGAAGTGGAGGAAGTGGATGAAGTGGCCGAAGTGGCCGAAGTGGCCGAAGTGGAGGAAGATGACGAGGTGGACGAAGTGGAGGAAGTCGACGAAGGGGACGAAGTGGAGGAAGGGGACGAAGTGGAGGAAGTGAATGCAGTGGACAAAGTGGAGGAATTGGACGAACTGGAGGATGTGGAGGAAGCGGACAAAGTTGAAGATGTGGAAGAGGTGGACAACTATAAAGAAGTGGACGAAGTGGACGAAGAGGAGGAAGTGGAGGAAGTGGAGGAAGTGGAGGAAGTGGACGAAGTGGAGGAAGTTGAGGAAGTGGAGGAAGTGGAGGAAGTGTAGGAAGTGGGGGAAGTGGAGGCAATGGAGGAACTGGAGGAAGTGAAGGAAGTTGAGGAAGTGCACGAAGTGGATGAAGTGGAGGAAGTTGACGAAGAGGGCGAACTCGAGGAAGTGGACAAAGTGGTCGAAGTGGTGGAAGTGAAGGAAGTGAAGGAAGTGGAGGAAGTAGAGGAATTGGACGAAGCGGAGGAAGTGGAGGGAAGTACACGAAGTGGACGAAGTGGAGGAAGTGGAGGAAGTTGACGAAGTGGACGATGTGGACGAAGTAGACGAAGAGGAGGAAGTGGACGAAGTTGAGGAAGTGTTGGAAGTGGAGGAAGTGGAGGAAGTGGAGGAAGTAGACGAAGGTGACGAAGTGGAGGAAGTGGACGGAGTGGAGGAAGTGGATGAAGGTTACAAAGTGGAGGAAGTGGAGGAAGTGGAGTAAGTCGAGGAAGTGGAGGAAGTTGAGCAAGTGGACGAACTGGAGGAAGAGGAGGAAGTTGACGAAGAGAAGGAAGTGGAGGAAGTGGACGAAGTGTAGGAAGTCGTCGAAGTGGAGGAAGTGGACGAAGTTGACGAAGTGGAGGAAGTGGACGGAGTTGACGAAGTCGACGAAGAGGAGGAAGTGGAGGAAGTTGACGAAGTGGAGGAAGTGGACGAGGTGGACGAAGTGGACGAAGTGGAGGAAATGGAGGAAGTGGAGGAAATTGTGGAAGGGGACGAAGTTGAGGAAGTTGACGAAGTGGAAGAAGTGGAGGAAGTGGCCGAACTGGAGGAAATGGAGGAGGTTGAGCAACAGGAGGAAGTGGACGAAATGGACGAAATGGATGAACTGGACGAAGTTGAAGAAGTGGACGTAGTGGACGAAGTGGACGAATTGGAGGAAGTGGACGGACTTGTCAAAGTGGAGGAAGTGGACGGAGTGGACGAACTGGAGGAAGTGGATGAATTTGAAGAAGTGGAAGAAGTCGACGAAGAAGATGAAGTGGACATAGTGGAGAAAGTGGACGAAGTGGAGGAAGTGTAGGAAGTGGACGAAGTTGAGGAAGTGGAGAAAGGGAAGAAATTGACGAAGTGGACGAAGTGGAGGGAGTGGAGGAAGTGGACGAAGTGGAAGAAGTGGAGGAAGTGGAGGAACAGGACGAAGTTGAGGAAGTTGAGGAAGGGGGGAAAGTGGAGGAAGTGGAGGAAGTGGACAAAGTGGAGGAAGTGAAGGAAGTTGAGGAAGTCGACTAAGTGGAGGAAGTGGAGGAAGTTGACGAAGTGGCGACGCGGACGAAGTGGACGACATGGATGAAGTAGAGGAAGTGGAGGAAGTGCAGGAAGTGGATGAAGTGGAGGAAGTGGACGAAGTGGAGGAAGTGGACGAAGAGTAGGAAGTGGACGAAGTTGAAGAAGTGGACGAAGTGACGAAGTGGACGAATTGGAGGAAGTGGACGTAGTTGACGAGGTGGAGGACGTGGACGTAGTGGACGAAGTGAAGGAAGCAGTTGAAGAGGAGGAAGTGGAGGAAGTTGAGGAAGTGCAGGAAGTGGAGGAAGTGGAGGAGGTTGAGGAAGTGGAGGAAGTGGACGAAGTGGAGGAAGTAGACGAAGTGGACGATGTTAAGGAAGTGAAGGAAGTTGAGGAAGTGCACGAAGTGGAGGAAGTGGAGGAAGTTGACGAAGAGGACGAAGTGGAGGAAGTGGACGAAGTGGTCGAAGTGGAGGAAGTGGATGGAGAGGAGGAAGTGGAGGAAGTGGAGGATGTGTAGGAAGTGGAGGAAGTGGACGAAGTCGACGAAATGGACGACGTGGAGGAAGTGGACGAACTAGACGATGTGGACGATGTGGACGAAGTGGACGAAGGGGACGAAGTGGACGAAGTGAACGAAGTGGAGCAAGTTGACGAAGTGGAGGAAGTGGACGAAGTTGACGAAGAAGAAGAAGTGTTGCAAGTGGAGGAAATGGAGGAACTGGAAGAAGTGGAGGAAGTTGATGAAGGTTACGAAGTGTAGGAAGTGGAGGATGTTGATGAAGGTGACGAAGTGGACGAAGTGGAGGAAGTGGACGAAATGGAGGAAGTGTAGGAAGTGGAGGAAGTGGAGGAAGTGGACGAAGTCGACGACGTGGAAGAAGTGGACGAACTAGACGAAGTGGACGACGTGGACGAAGTGGAGGAAGTTGTGGAAGTGGACGAAGTGGAGGAAGTGGAGGAAGTGGAGGGAGTGAAGGCAGTGGAGGAAGTGGACGAAGTGGAAGAAGTGGAGGAAGTGGAGGAAGTTGACGAAGTGGAGTAAGTGGAGGAAGTAGACGAAGTGGAGGAAGTGAACGAAGTGGACGAAGGGCATGAAGTGGAGCAAGTGAACGAAGTGAAGGAAGTTGACGAAGTGAAGGTAGTTGACGAAGTGGATGAAGTGGACGAAGGGGACGAAGTGGAATAAGTGAAGGAAGTGGAGGAAGTGGAGGAAGTGGAGGAATTAGACGAAGTGGAGGAAGTGGAGGAAGTGGACGAAGTGGAGCAAGTGAACGAAGTGGAGGAAGTGAAGGAAGTTGACGAAGTGGATGAAGTGGACGAAGGGGACGAAGTGGATCAAGTGAAGGAAGTGGAGGAAGTCGAGGAAGTAGAGGAAGTTGAAGAAGTGGACGAACTAAAGGAAGTGGAGGAAGTGGAGGAAGTGGTGGAAATGGAGGAAGTGGACGAAGTGGTGGAAGCGGACGGAGTGGAAGAACTGGACGAAGTGGACGTAGTGGAAGAAGTGGACGAAGTTGACGAAGGGGACGAAGTGGAGGAATTGGAGGAAGTGGAGGAAGTGGAGGAAGTGGAGGAATTGAAGGAAGTGGAGGTAGTGGTCGAAGTGGTCGAAGTGGACGAAGTGGAGGAAGTTGGGGAAGTGGAGGAAGTGAAGGAAGTGGAGGAAGTAGTCGAAGTGGAGGAAGTGGAGGAAGTGGAGGAAGTGGAAGAAGTTGAAGAAGTGGATGAAGTTGACGAATTTGACGAAGTCGAGGAGGTGGTGGAAGTGGAAGAAGTGGAGGAAGTAGACGAAGTGCACGAAGTGGAGGAACTGGACGAAGTAGAGGAAGTTGACGAAATGGACGAAGTGGAGGAACTGGACGAAGTGGAGGAAGTTGAGGAAGTGGACGAAGTGGATGAAGTGAAGGAGGTGGAGGAAGTGGAAGAAGTTGAAGAAGTGGACGAAGTGGAGAAAATGGAGGAAGTGGACGAAGTGGTCGAAATGGACGAAGTAGAGAAAGTGGAGGAATCGGACGAAGCAGAGGAAATGGACAAAGTGGACTAAGTGGTTGAAGTGGAGGAAGTGGACGAAGGGCACGAAGTGGACGAGGTGGAGGAAGTGGAGGAAGTGGACGAAGTTGACGAAGTAGTCGATGATGACGAAGTGGACGAAGTGGAAGAAGTGGAGGAAGTGGAAGAAGTTTAAGAAGTGGAAGAAGTTGACAAAGTTGACGAAGTGGAGGAAGTGGAGGAAGCGGAAGAAGTGGAGGAAGTAGAAGAAGTGGAGGAAGTTGAAGAAGTGGACGAAGTAGAGGAACTAGACGAAGTGGATGAAATGGACGAAGTGGAGGAAGTGGAGGAAGTTGACGAAGTGGAGCAAGTGAAGGAAGTGGAGGATGTGGAGGACGTGGAGGAAGTGGAGGAAATGGAGGAAGTGGACGAAGTGGTCGAAGTGGATGAAGTGGACGAAGTGGAAGAAGTTGACGAAGTGGACGTAGTGGATGAATTGGACGAAATGGAGGAAATGGAGGAAGTGGGGGAAGTTGAAGAAGTGGAGGAAGTGGACGAAGTGGACGAAGTTGAGGAAGTGTAGGAAGTGGACGATGTGGAGGAAGTGGAGGAAGTTGACGAAGTGGAGGAAGTGGAGGAAGTGGAAGAAGAGGACGAAGGGGACAAAGTGGAGCAAGTGAACGAAGTGGAGGAAGTGGACGAAGTGGAACAAGTTGACGAAGTGGAGGAACTGGATGAAGTAGAGGAAGTTGACGAAGTGGAGGAAGGGGACGAAGTGGAGCAAGTGAAGGAAGTGAAGGAAGTGGAGGAAGTGGAAGAAGTTGAAGAAGTAGAGGAAATAGAGGAAGTGGAGGAAGTGGAGGAAGTGGAGGAAGTGGACGAAGTGGAGGAAGTGGAGGAATTGGAGGAAATGGAGGAACTGGAGGTAGTGGACGAAGTTGAGGAAGTGTAGGAAGTGGACGATGTGGAGGAAGTGGAGGAAGTGGAGGAACTTGACGAAGTGGAGGAGGTGGAGGAAGTGGAGGAAGTGGAAGAAGTGGACGAAGGGGACAGAGTGGAGCAAGTGAACGAAGTGGACGAAGTGGACGAAGTGGAACAAGTTCACGAAGTGGAGGAAGTGGAGCAACTGGATGAAGTAGAGGAAGTTGACGAAGTGGACGAAGGGGACGAAGTGGAACAAGTGAAGGAAGTGGAGGAAGTGGAGGAAGTGGAGGAAGTGGAAGAAGTTGAAGAAGTGGACGAAGTGGAGGAAGTGGAGGAAATGGAGGAAGTCGACGAAATGGTCAAAGGGGACGAAGTGGACGAAGTGGAAGAAGCTAACGGAGTGGACGTAGTGGACGAATTAGACGAAATGGAGGAAGTGGAGGAAGTTGAAGAAGTGGAGGAAGTGAAGGCAGTGGAGGAAGTCGGGGAAGTGTAGGAAGTAGACGAAGTGGACGAAGTGGAGGAAATTGACGAGGTGGAGGAAGTGGAGGAAGTTGAGGAAGTTGAGAAGTGGACGAAGTGGAGGAAATGGAGGAAGTTGACGAAGTGGAGGAAATGGAGGAAGTGGATGAAGTGGAGGAAGTGGACGAAGTGGACGAAGTGGAGGAAGTGGTGGAAATGGAGGAAGTGGAGAAGTGGAAGAAGTGGAGGAAGTGTAAGAAATGGAGGAAGTGATTGAAGTGGTCGAAGTGGAAGAAGTGGACGAAATGGGGGAAGTCAAGGAAGTGGAGGAAATGGAGGAAGTGGACGAAGTGGTCGAAGTGGTCGAAGTGGACGAAGGGGAAGAAGTGGACGAAGCAGAGGAAGTGGACGAAGTGGACGAGGTGGTTGAAGTGGAGGAAGTGGATGAAGGGGACGAAGTGGACGAAGTGGACGAAGTGGAGAAAGTCGAGGAAGTGGAGAAAGTGGACGAAGTGGTCGAAGTGGACGAAGTGGAAGAAGTGGAAGAAATGGAGTATGTGGAAGCAGTTGAAGAAGTGGATGAAGCTGATGAATATGACGAAGTGGAGGAAGTGGAAGAAGTGGAGGAAGTAAACGAAGTGGAGAAAGTTGACGAAGTGGACGAAGTGGAGGAGCTGGACGAAGTGGAGGAAGTTGACGAAATGGACGAAGTGGAGGAAGTGGAGGAAGTGGAGGAAGTTGACGAAGTGGACGAAGTGGTCAAAGTGGAGGAAGTGGAGGAAGTGGAAGAAGTGGAGGAAGTGGACGAATTGGACGAAGTGGAGGAAGTGGAGGTAGTGGAGGAAGTTGATGAAGTGTTGGAAGTAGACGAAGTGGAGGAAGTTGATGAAGTGGACGTAGTGGAGGAAGTGGAAGAAGTAGAGGATGTGGACGAAGTGGTTGAAGTGGAGGAAGTGGACAAATTGGATGGCAGGGACAAAGTGAACGAAGTGGAGGAAGTCGAGGAAGTGGACGAAGTGGTAGAAGTGGAAGAAGTGGAGGAAGTGGAGGAAGTGGAGGAAGTTGACGAAGTGGACGAAGTTGACGAAAGGGACAAAGTGGAGCAAGTGAAGGATGTGGAGGAAGTGGAGGAAGTGGAAGAGGTTGAAGCAGCGGACGAAGTGGACGAAGTGGAGGAAGTGGAGGAAATGGAGGAAGTGGACGAAGTGGTCGAAGTGGACGAAGGGGAAGAAGCTAACGAAGTAGACGTAGTGGACGAATTGGACGAAATGGAGGAAGTGGAGGAAGTGTACGAAGTTGACGAAGTGGATGAAGTGGAAGAAGTGGACGAAGTGATTGGAGTGGAGGAAGTGGACAAAGTGGACGACAGGGACAAAGTGAACGAAGTGGAGGAAGTCGAGGAAGTGGACGAAGTGGTAGAAGTGGAAGAAGTGGAGGAAGTGGAGGAAGTGTACGAAGTTGACGAAGTGGATGAAGTGGAAGAAGTGGACGAAGTGATTGGAGTGGAGGAAGTGGACAAAGTGGACGACAGGGACAAAGTGAACGAAGTGGAGGAAGTCGAGGAAGTGGACGAAGTGGTAGAAGCGGAAGAAGTGGAGGAAGTGGAGGAAGTGGAGGAAGTTGACGAAGTGGACGAAGTGGACGAAGGGGACGAAGGGGACGAAGTGGAGCAAGTGAAGGATGTGGAGGAAGTGGAAGAGGTTGAAGAAGTGGACGAAGTGGAGGAAGTGGAGGAAAAGGAGGAAGTGGACGAAGTGGAAGAAGCTAACGAAGGAGACATAGTGGACGAATTGGACGAAATGGAGGAAGTGGAGGAAGTGAAGGAAGTGTACGAAGTGGACGAAGTGGACGAAGTGGAAGAAATGGAGGAAATGGACGAAGTGGTTGAAGTGGATGAAGTGGAAGAAGTAGACGAAGTGCAAGAAATGAAGGAAATGGACGAAGTGGTCGAAGTGGATGAAGTGGAAGAAGTGGAAGAAGTGGACGAAGTGGTTGGAGTGGAGGAAGTGGACAAAGTGGACGACAGGGACAAAGTGAACGAAGTGGAGGAAGTGGAGGAAGTTGACGAAGTGGACGAAGGGGACGAAGTGGAGCAAGTGAAAGATGTGGAGGAAGTGGAGGAAGTGGAAGAGGTTGAAGAAGTGGACGAAGTGGAGGAAGTGGAGGAAATGGAGGAAGTGGACGAAGTAGAAGAAGCTGACGAAGTAGACGTAGAGGACGAATTGGACTAAATGGAGGAAGTGGACGAAGTGGATGAAGCGGACGAAGTGGGCGAAGTGGAGGAAGTTGACAAAGTGGACGAAGGTGACGAAGTGGAGCAAGTGAAGGAAGTGGAGGAAGTGGACGCAGTGGATGATGTGGTCGAAGTGGAAGCAGTGGTGGAAGTGGACGAAGTTGATGAAGTGGACGAAGTGGAGGAAGTAAACGAAATGGAGGAAGTGGAGGAATTGGAGGAAGTGGAGGAAGTGGAGGAAGTTGAGGAAGTTGACGATGTGGAGGAAGTTGACGATGTGGAGGAAGTTGACGACGTGGAGTAAGTGGAGAAAGGGGAGGAAGTGGAGGAAGTGGAGGAAGTTGACGAAGTGGACGAAGTGGACGAGGGGGACGAAGTGGAGGAAGTGGAGGAAGTGGACGAAGTTGAAGAAGTGGAAGAAGTGCACGAAGTGGAGGAATTGGAGGAGGTGGAGGAAATGGAGGAAGTGGATGAGGACGAAGTTGACGAAGTGGACGAAGTGGAAGAAGTGGACGAACCGGACGAAGGGGTCGAAATGGACGAAGTGGACGAAGTTGATTAAGTGGAGGAAGGGGACGAAGTTGACGAAGGGGACGAAGTGGAGGAAGTGGACGAAGTGGAGGAAGTGGACGAAGTGGTCAAATTGGACGAAATGGACGAAATGGACGAAGTGGAAGAAGTGGAGCAAGTGGAGCAAGTAGACGAAGTGGAGGAAGTGGAGGAATTTGAGCAAATGGAAGAAGTGGAGGAAATGGAGGAAGATGAGGAGGTTGAGGAAGTGGAGGAAGTGGAGGATGTAGACGAACTGGAGGAAGTTGACGAAGTGGACGAAGTGGAGGAAGTGGAGGAAGTGGAGGAAGTTGACGAAGGGGACGAACTGGAGCAAGTAAAGGAAGTGGTGGAAGTGGAGGAAGTGGAGGCAGTTTAAGAACTAGACGCAGTTCACGAAGTTGACAAAGTGGACGAAGTTTACGAAGTTTACGAAGTGGACGAAGATGACGAAATGGAGGAAGTGGAGGAAGTTAAGGAAGTGGAGGAAATGGAAGAAGTGGACGAAGTGGACGAAGTGAAGGAAGTTGACGAAATGGACGAAGTGGAAGAAGTGGTAGAAATGGACGAAGTGGAAGAAGTGGACGAAGTTGACGAAGTGGACGAAGGGGACGAAGGGGACGAAGTGGAGCAAGGGAAGGTAGTGGAGGAAGTGGCGGAAGTGGAGGAAGTAGAGGAAGTTGACGAAGTGGACGAAGCGGACGAAGGGGACGAAGTGGAGAAGGTGACGGAAGTGGAGGAAGTGGAGGAAGTCGAGGAAGTTGAAGAAGTGGAAGAAGTGGAGGAAGTGGAGGAAGTTGACGAAGTGGACGAAGTGGAAGAAGTGCACGAAGTCGAGGAACTGGAGGAAATGGAGGAAGTGGACGAAGTGGTGGAAGTGGACGAAGTGGAGAAGTTGACGAAGTGGACGAAGTGGAGGAAGTGGACGAAATGGACGAAGGGGAAGAAGAGGGTGAAGTTGACGAAGTGGACGAAGTGGACGAAATGGACAAAATGGACGAAGTGAAAAGACTGCACGAAGTTGACGGAGTGGAGGAAGTGGAGGGAGTTGACAAAGTGGAGGAAGTTGACGAAGTGGTGGAAGTGGAGGAATTGGACGAAGAGGACGAAGGGGACGAAGTGTAGGAAGTGAAGGAAGTTGAAGAAGTGGACAAAGTGTACGAAGGGGACGAACCGGACGAAGGCGACGAAGTGAACAAAGCAGACGAAGTGGACGAAGGGGACGAAGTGAAGGAAGTGGAGGAAGTGGATGAGGTGGAGGAGTTGGAGGAAGTGGTCGAAGTGGACTAAGTGGACGAAGAGGACGAAGTGGAAGAAGTGGACGAAGTGGAAGAAGTGGAGGAAGTGGAGGAAGTGGACGAAGTTGACGAAGGGGACGAAGTGGAGGTAGTGGACGAAGTGGGGGAAGTAGAGGAAGTGGAGGAAATGGAGGAAGTAGAGGAAGTGGTCGAAGTGGACGAAGTTGACGAAGTTGGCGAAGTGGACGAAGTGGACAAAGTGGAGGAGGTGGAGGAAAATAACGAAGTTGACAAAGTGGTCGAAGTGGACGAAGTGGACGAAATGGACGAAGTGGAAGAAGTGGAGGAAGTGGAGGAAGTGGAGGAAGTAGACGAAGTGGACGAAGTGGTGGAAGTGGAGGAAGTAGGCGAAGTGGAGGAAGTGGATGAATTCAAGGAAATGGAGGAAGTGGACGAAGTGGTGGAAGTGGACGAAGTGGAGAAGTTAAACGAAGTGGACGAAGTGGAGGAAGTGGACGAAATGGACGAAGTGGAAGAAGTGCACGAAATGGACGAAGTGGAAGAAGTGGACGAAGTTGACAAAGTTGACGAAGTGGACGAAGTGGACGAAGTGGACGAAGTGGACGAAATGGACGAAATGGACGAGCTAGAAGAATTGGGCGAAGTTGACGAAGTGGAGGAAGTGGACGAAGTGGAGGAAGTTGACGAAGTGGTCGAAGAGGAGGAGTTTGACAATGTGGACGAAGGGGACAAAGTGGAGGAAGTGGAGGAAGTGGAGAAAGTGGAGGAACTTGAAGAAGTGAACCTAGTGGACGAAGTGGAGGAAGTGGAGGAAGTGGACGAAGTGGTCGAGGTGGACGAAGTGGACAGAGTGGAAGAAGTGGTCGAAGTTGACGAAATTGACGAGGTGGACGAAGTCGGCGAAGTTGACGAAATTGACGAGGTGGATGAAATGGAAGAAGTGGAGGAAGTGGATGATGTGGACGAGGTGTAGGAAGAGGACGAAGTTGACGAAGTGGACGAAGTGGACGAAGGAGACGAAGTGGAGGAAGTTGACGAAGTGGACGAAGTGGAGAAAGTGGACGAAGTGGAGGAAGTTGGCGAAGTGGACGAAGTGGAGAAAGTGGAGGAAGTGGAGGAAGTTGACGAAGTGGAGGAAGTGGAGGAAGTTAACGAAGGGGACGAAGTGGAGCAAGTGAAGGAAGTGGTGGAAGTGGAGGAAGTGGAGGAAGTGGAGGAAGTGGAGGAAGTTAAAGAAGTGGATGACGAGGACTAAGTGGAGGAAGTAGAGGAAGTGGAAGAAATGCACGCAGTGGAGGAAGTTGACGAAATGGACGCAGTGGACGAAATGGACGAAGTTGACGAAGTGGAGCAAGGGAACGAAGTGGAGGAAGTGGAGGAAGTGGCGGAAGTGGAGGAAGTGGAAGAAGTTGACGAAGTGGACGAAGTGGAGAAGGTGAAGGAAGTGGAGGAAGTAGAGGAAGTGGAGGAAGTGTAAGAAGTGGATAAAGTGGAGGAAGTGGAGGAAATGGAGGAAGTGGAAGAAGAGGATGAAGTTGACGAAGTGGAGGAAGTGGACGAAGTGGACGAAGTGGAGGAAGTGGATGAAGCTGACGAAGTGGAGGAAGTTGAAGTGGACGAAGTGGAGGAATTTGACGAATTGGACGAAGTGGACGAAGGGGACGAAGTGGAGGAAGTGGAGGAAGTGGAGGAAGTTGATGAAGTGGACGAAGGGGACGAAATGGACCAAGTGAAGGAAGTGGAGGAAGTGGTCGAAGTGGACTAAGTGGAGGAAGTGGAGGAAGTGGAAGAAGTGGACGAAGTGGAAGAAGTGCAAGAAGTGGACAAAGTGGACGAAATGGAGGAAGTGGACGAAGTTGACGAAGGGGACGAAGTGGGGGAAGTGGAGGAAGTGGAGGAAATGGAGGAAGTGGAGGAAGTGGTCGAAGTGGACGTAGTGGACGAAGTTGACGAAGTGGGCGAAGTGGAGAAAGTGGACAGAGTGGACAAAGTGGAGGAAGTGGAGGAAAAAGACGAAGTTGACGAAGTGGTCGAAGTGAACGAAGTGGACGAAATGGACGAAGTAGAAGAAGTGGAGACGTGGACGACGACGAAGTTGAGGAAGTGGACGAAGTGGAAGAAGTGGAGGAACCGGACGAAGGGGTCGAAATGGACGAAGTGGACGAAGTGGATGAAGGGGAGGAAGTGGACGAAGTTGACGAAGGGGACGAAGTGGAGGAAGTGGAGGAAGTAGACGAAGTAGTCGACGTGGACGAAGTGGAAAAAGTGGAGGAAGTGGAAGAAGTTGAACAAGTGGAAGAAGTTGACGAAGTGGAGGAAGTGGAGGAAGCGGAAGAAGTGGAGGAAGTAGACGAAGTGGAGGAAGTTGACGAAGTGGACGAAGTGGAGGAACTAGACGAAGTGGACGAAGTTGACGAAATGGATGGAGTGGAGGTAGTGGAGGATGTTGACGAAGTGGAGCAAGTGCAGGAAGTGGAGGACGTGGAGGAAGTGGAAGAAGTTGAAGAAGTGGACGAAGTGTAGGAAGTGGAGGAAATGGAGGAAGTGGACGAAGTGGTCGAAGTGGTGAAGTGGACGAAGTGGAAGAAGCTGACGAAGTGGATACAGATGACGAATTGGACGAAATGGAGGAAATGGAGGAAGTGCAGGAAGTTGAAGAAGTGGAGGAAGTGGACGAAGTTGAGGAAGTGTAGGAAGTGGACGATGTGGAGGAAGTGGAGGAAGTTGACGAAGTGGAGGAAGTGGAAGAATAGACGAAGTGGAGGAAGTTGACGAAGTAGAGGAAGTTGACGAAGTGGACGAAGTGGAGGAGCTGGACGAAGTGGAGGAAGTTGACGAAATGGACGAAGTGGAGGATGTGGAGGAAGTTGACGAAGTGGACGAAGTGGAGCAAGTGAAGGAAGTGGAGGAAGTGGAAGAAGTTGAAGAAGTGCACGAAGTGGACGTAGTGGAGGAAATGGAGGAAGTGGACGAAGTGATCAAAGTGGAGGAAGTTGACGAAGTGGAAGAAGTGGAGGAAGTAGACGAATTGGACGAAGTGGAAGAAGTGGAGGAAGTGGAGAAAGTTGACGAAGTAGACAAAGTTGAGGAAGTGGTGGAAGTAGACGAAGTGGACGAACTGGACTTAGTGGAGGCAGTGGAAGAAGTAGAGGAAGTGGACGAAGTGGACGGAGTGGTTGAAGTGGACGAAGCTAACGAAGTAGACGTAGTGGACGAAATGGAGGAAATGGAGGAAGTGTACGAAGTGCACGAAGTGGAAGAAATGAAGGAATTGGAGGAAGTGGACGAAGTGGAAGAAGTGGACGAAGTGGAAGAAGAGGACGAAGTGGAGGAAGTGGACGAAGTTGACGAAGGGGACAAAGTGGAGGAAGTGGCCGAAGTGAAGGAAGTGGAGGAAAAGGAGGAATTGGTCGAAGTGGACGAAGGTGACGAAGTGGAGCAAGTGAAGGAAGTGGAGGAAGTGAAGGAAGTGGAGGAAGTGGAGGAAGTAAACGAAATGGAGGAATTGGAGGAAGTGGACGAAGTGGACGAAATGAAGTGGAGAAAGTTGACAAAGTGGACGAAGGTGACGAAGTGTAGCAAGTGAAGGAAGTGGACGCAGTGGACGAAGTGGTCGAAGTGGACGAACTAGACGAAGTGGAAGCAGTGGTGGAAGTTGAAGTGGACGAAGTGGAGGAAATAAACGAAATGGAGGAAGTGGACGAATTGGAGGAAATGAAGGAAGTAGAGGAAGTGGAGGAAGTTGAGGAAGTTGAGGAAGTCGATGAAGTGGACGAAGTGGAGGAAGTGGACGACGTGGAGTAAGTGGAGAAAGTGGAGGAAGTGGAGGAAGTTGACGAAGTGGACGAGGGGGACGAAGTGGAGGAAGTAGAGGAAGTGGACGAAGTGGAGGAAGTGGAGGAAGTGGAGGAAGTGGAGGAAGTGGAGGAAGTGGTCGAAGTGGACGAAATGGACGAAATGGACGAAGTGGAAGAAGTGGAGGAAGTGGAGGAAGTAGACGAAGAGGAGGAAGTGGGGGAAGTGGAGGAATTGGAGGAAATTGAAGAAGTGGAGAAAGTGGAGGAAGATGAGGAAGTTGAGGAAGTGGAGGAAGTGGAGGAAGTGGAGGAAGTAGACGAAGTGGAGGAAGTTGACGAAGTGGAGGATGTGGACGAAGTGGAGGAAGTGGACGAAGTTGATGAAGTGGAGGAAGTGGAGGAAGTTGACGAAGGGGACGAAGTGGAGCAAGTAAAGGAAGTGGTGGAAGTGGAGGAAGTGGAGGAAGTGAAGGAAGTTTAAGAAGTGGACAAAGTGGAGGAAGTGGAGGAAATGGAGGAAGTCGAGGAAGTTGAAGAAGTGGACGAAGTGGAGGAAGGGGAGGAAGTGGAGGAAATGGAGGAAGTGGAGGAAGTGGACGAAGAGGAGGAAGTGGACGAAGAGCAGGAAGTGAATCAAGTTGACGAAGTGGAAGAAGTGCAAGAAGTCGAGGAAGTGGAGGAAATGGAGAAAGTGGACAAAGTGGTGGAAGTGGACGAAGTGGAGAAGTTGACGAAGTGGACGAAGAGGAGTAAGTGGAAGAAATGGACGAAGGGGAAGAAGAGGGTGAAGTTGACGAAGTGGAAGAAGTGGACGAAATGGACGAAGTGAAAAGAGTGGACGAAGTAGAGGAAGTGGAGGAAGTTGACGAAGTGGACGAAGTGGACGAAGTGGAGAATGTGGAGGAAGTGGAGGATGTGGAGGAAGTGGAGGAAAATGAAGAAGTGGACAAAGTGTACGAAGGGGACGACGCAGACGAAGGCGACGAAGTGAACAAAGCGGACGAAGTGGACGAAGGGGACCAAGTGGAGCAAGAGAAGGAAGTGGAGGAAGTGGAGGAGGTGGAGGAAGTGGACGAAGTGGTCGAAGTGGACTAAGTGGAAGAAGTGGACGAAGGGGAAGAAGTGGACGAACTGGAGGAAGTGGACGAAGTTAACGATGGGGACGAAGTGGAGGAAGTGGACGATGTGGGGGAAGTGGAGGAAGTGGACGAAGTTGACGAAGGGGACGAAGTGGAGGAAGTGGACGAAGTGGGGGAAGTGGAGGAAGATGAGAAAGTTGAGGGAGTCGACGAACCGGATGAAGTGGACGAAGAGGACGAAGAGGACGAAGTGGAGGAAGTCGACGAACCGGATGAAGTGGACAAAGTGGAAGAAGTGGAGGAAGTGGAGGGAGTTGAAGAAGTGGACGAAGTTGACAAAGTGGAGGATGTTGACGAAGTGGATGAAGTGGATGAAGAGAACGAAGTGGAGCAAGTGGATGAAGTGGAGGAAGTGGACGAAGTGGAGAAAGCTGACGAGGTGGACGAAGTGGAGGAAGTGGAGGAAGTCGACGAATTGGACGAAGTGGAGGAAATGGACGATTTGGACGAAATGGAGGAAATGGACGAAGTGGACGAAATGGACGAAGTGGATGAAGTGGAGGAATTGGACGAACTGGACAATGTGAAGGAAGTGGATGAAGTTGAAGAAGTGGAAGAAGTGGAGGAATATAAAGAAGTGGAGGAAGTGGAGGAAGTGCAGGAAGTTGAGCAAGTGGAGGAAGTGTAGGAAGTGGAGGAAGTGGAGGAAGTGGAGGAAGTTGACAAAGTTGACGAAGTGCACGATATGGAGGAAGTACACGAAGTGGACGAAGTTGACGATGTGGACGAAGTCAACGATGTGGATGAAGTTGACAAAGTGGACGAAGTGGACGAAGTAGACGACGTAGACAAAGTGGACGAAGTGGACTAAGTGGACGAAGTGGAGGAAGTTGAAGAAGTGAAAAAAGTTGACGAAGTAGAGAAGTGGAGGAAGTGGAGGAAGTGGAGGAAGTGGAGGAAGTGGACGAAGTGGACGAAGTGGAGGAAGTTGAAGAAGTGGAGGAAGTTGATGAAGTGGACGAAGTGGAGGAAGTTGACGAAGTGGAAGAAGTGGACGAAGTGGAAGAAGTGGACGAAGTGGGGGAAGTGTACGAAGTGTAGGAAGTGGACGAAGTGGACGAAGTTGACGAATTGGACAAAGTGGACGAAGTGGAAGAAATGGAGGAAGTGGACGAAGTTGCCGAAGTGGAAGAAGTGGAGGAAGTGTAGGAGGTGGACGAAGTGGAGGAAGTGGACAAAGTGGAGGAAATGGGGGAAGTGGACGAAGTGGACGAAGAGGACGAAGTGGAGGAAGTCGACGAACCGGATGAAGTGGACAAAGTGGAAGAAGTGGAGGAAGTGGAGGGAGTTGAAGAAGTGGACGAAGTTGACAAAGTGGAGGATGTTGACGAAGTGGATGAAGTGGATGAAGAGGACGAAGTGCACAAATTGGAGGAAGTGGATGAAGTGGAGGAAGTGGAGAAAGCTGACGAGGTAGACGAAGTGGAGGAAGTGGAGGAAGTTGACGAAATGGACGAAGTGGAGGAAATGGACGAAGTGGACGAAATGGAGGAAATGGACGGAGTGGACGAAATGGACGAAGTGGACGAAGTGGACGAAGTGGACGAAGTGGATGAAGTCGACGAATTGGACGAACTGGACAATGTGAAGGAAGTGGACGAAGTTGAAGAAGTGGAAGAAGTGGACGAATATAAAGAAGTGGACGGAGTGGGGGAAGTGGACGAAGAGGAGGAAGTGGAGGGAGTGGAGGATGTGGACGAAGTTAAAGAAGTGGAAGAAGTGGAGGAAGAGGAGGAAGTGCAGGAAGTTGAGCAAGTGGAGGAAGTGTAGTTAGTGGAGGAAGTGAAGGAAGTGGAGGAAGTTGACAAAGTTGACGAATGTGCACGATATGGAGGAAGTACACGAAGTGGACGAAGTGGATGAAGTGGACGAAGTGGACGAAGTGGAGGAAGTTGAAGAAGTGGAGGAAGTGGAGGAAGTTGACGAAGTGGACCAAGTTGACGAAGTGCACGATGTGGAGGAAGTACACCAAGTGGAGGAAGTGGACGAAGTTGACGAAGTGCAGGAAGTGGACGAAGTTGACGAAGTTGACGATGTGGACGAAGTGGATGAAGTTGACGAAGTGGACGAAGTTGACAAAGTGGACGAAGTAGACAAAGTGGACGAAGTGGACTAAGTGGAGGAAGTTGAAGAAGTGAACGAAGTTGACGAAGTAGAGAAGTGGAGGAAGTGGACGAAGTTGACGAAGTGGACGAAGTGGAGGAAGTGGACGAAGTGGATGAAGTGGACGAAGTGGACGAAGTTGAAGAAGTCGACGAAGTTAACGAAGTGCACGAATTGGAGGAAGTTGACGAAGTGGAAGAAGCAGAGGAAGTTGAAGAAGTGGACGAAGTTGACGAAGTGGAGGAAGTGGACGAAGTTCACGAAGTGGAAGGAGTGGAGGAAGTTGACGAAGTTGAAGAAGTGGACGAAGTGGATGAAGTGGCGTAAGTGTAGGAAGTGGAGGAAGTGGACGAAGTTGACGAATTGGACAAAGTGGACGAAGTTGACGACGTGGAAGAAGTGGAGGAAGTGGACGAAGTTGACGAAGTGGAAGAAGTGGATGAAGTGGAGGAAGTGTAGGAGGTGGACGAAGTGGAGGAAGTGGACGAAGTGGAGGAAATGGGGGAAGTGGAGGAAGGGACGAAGTTGACGAAGTGGAGGAAGTCGACGAAGTTGATGAGTGGATGAAGAGCACGAAGTGGACGAAGTGGACGAAGTGGATGAAGTGGAGGAAGTGGACGAAGTGGAGGAAGATGACGAAGTGAAGGAAGTGGAGGAAGTGGAGGAAGTCGACGAAAGGGACGAAGTGGAGGAAGGGGACATAGTGGAGGAAGTGGACGAAATGGACGAAGTGGACGAAGTGGAGGAAGTGGACGAGTGGATAAAGTGGAGGAAGTGCAGGATGTGGACGAAGAGGACGAAGTGCACGAGGTGGACGAATTGGAGGAAGTGGGCTAAGTGGAAGAAGTGGAGGAAGTTTAACAAGTGGACGAAGTTGACGAAGTCGACGAACTGGAGGAAGTTGACGAAGAGGACAAAGTGGAGGAAGTGGAGGAAGTGGACAATGTGGATGAAGTTGACGAAATGGACGAAGTGGAGGAAGTTGACGAAGTAGACGAAGTGGAGGAAGTGGACGAAGTTGACGAAGTGGAGGAACTGGACGAAGTTGACGATGTGGACGAAGTCGACGAAGTGGATGAAGTTGACAAAGTGGACGAAGTGGAAGAAGTAGACAAAGTGAACGAAGTGGACTAAGTGGACGAAGTGGAGGAAGTTGAAGAAGTGAACGAAGTTAGCGAAGTAGAGAAGTGAAGTGGATGAAGTGGAGGAAGTGGAGGAAGCGGAGGAAGCGGACGAAGTGGACGAAGTGGATGAAGTTGACGAAGTGGAGGAAGTTGAAGAAGTGGACGAAGTTGACGAAAAGGACGAATTGGAGGAAGTGGACATAGTGGAAGAAGTAGAGGAAGTTGAAGAAGTGGACGAAGTTGACGAAGTGGACGAAGTGGACGAAGTTGACGAAGTGGGAGAAGTGGAGGAAGTGGAGGAAATTGACGAAGTGGAAGAAGTGGACGAAGTGGAAGAAGTGGCTGAAGTGTAGGAAGTGTAGGAAGTGGAGGAAGTGGACGAAGTTGACGAAGTGGAAGAAGTGCAAGAAGTGGATGAAGTGGACGAAGTTGACGAAGTGGAAGAATTGGACGAAGTGGAGGAAGTGTAGGAAGTGGACGAAGTGGACGAAGTGGAGGAAGTGGGGGAAGTGGAGGAAGTGGACGAAGTTGACGATTGGACGAAGGGGTCGAAGTGGATGAAGTCGACGAACTGGATGAAGTGGAGGAAGTGGAGGAAGTGGATGAAGTGGAGGAAGTGGACGAAGTGGCCGAAGTGGAGGAAGATGACGAGGTGGACGAAGTGGAGGAAGTCGACGAAGGGGAGGAAGGGGACGAAGTGGAGCAAGGGGACGAAGTGGAGGAAGTGAATGCAGTGGACAAAGTGGAGGAATTGGACAAACTGGAGGATGTGAAGGAAGCGGACAAAGTTGAAGATGTGGAAGAAGTGGAGAACTATAAAGAAGTGGACGAAGTGGACGAAGAGGAGGAAGTGGACGAAGAGGAGGAAGTGGAGAAAGTGGAAGAAGTGGAAGAAGTGGAGGAAGTGGAGGAAGTGGAGGAAGTGGAGGAAGTGGACGAAGTGGAGGAAGTTGAGGAAGTGGAGGAAGTGGAGGAAGTGGAGGAAGTGGAAGAAGTGTAGGAAGTGGGGGAAGTGGAGGCAATGGAGGAAGTGGAGGAAGTGAAGGAAGTTGAGGAAGTGCACGAAGTGGATGAAGTGGAGGAAGTTGACGAAGAGGACGAACTCGAGGAAGTGGACAAAGTGGTCGAAGTGGTGGAAGTGAAGGAAGTGAAGGAAGTGGAGGAAGTAGAGGAAGTGGACGAAGTGGACGAAGCGGAGGAAGTGGAGGAAGTGCACGAAGTGGATGAAGTGGAGGAAGTGGAGGAAGTTGACGAAGTGGACGATGTGGACGAAGTAGACGAAGAGGAGGAAGTGGACGAAGTTGAGGAAGTGTTGGAAGTGTTGGAAGTGGAGGAAGTGGAGGAAGTAGACGAAGGTGACGAAGTGGAGGAAGTGGACGGAGTGGAGGAAGTGGAGGAAGTGGATGAAGGTTACAAAGTGGAGGAAGTGGAGGAAGTGGAGTAAGTCGAGGAAGTGGAGGAAGTTGAGCAAGTGGACGAACTGGAGGAAGAGGAGGAAGTTGACGAAGAGAAGGAAGTGTAGGAAGTGGACGAAGTGTAGGAAGTCGTCGAAGTGGAGGAAGTGGACGAAGTTGACGAAGTGGAGGAAGTGGACAGAGTTGACGAAGTCGACGAAGAGCATGAAGTGGAGGAAGTTGACGAAGTGGAGGAAGTGGATGAGGTGGACGAAGTGGAGGAAGTGGAGGAAATGGAGGAAGTGGAGGAAATTGTGGAAGGGGACGAAGTTGAGGAAGTTGACGAAGTGAAAGAAGTGGAGGAAGTGGCCGAACTGGAGGAAATGGAGGAGGTTGAGCAACAGGAGGAAGTGGACGAAATGGACGAAATGGATGAACTGGACGAAGTTGAAGAAGTGGACGTAGTAGACGAAGTGGACGAATTGGAGGAAGTGGACGGACTTGTCAAAGTGGAGGAAGTGGACGGAGTGGACGAACTGGAGGAAGTGGATGAATTTGAAGAAGTGGAAGAAGTCGACGAAGAAGATGAAGTGGACATAGTGGAGAAAGTGGACGAAGTGGAGGAAGTGTAGGAAGTGGACGAAGTTGAGGAAGTGGAGAAAGGGAAGAAATTGACGAAGTGGACGAAGTGGAGGGAGTGGAGGAAGTGGACGAAGTGGAAGAAGTGGAGGAAGTGGTGGAACTGGAGGAAGTGGAGGAACTGGACGAAGTTGAGGAAGTTGAGGAAGGGGGGAAAGTGGAGGAAGTGGAGGAAGTGGACAAAGTGAAGTGAAGGAAGTTGAGGAAGTCGACTAAGTGGAGGAAGTGGAGGAAGTTGACGAAGTGGCGACGCGGACGAAGTGGACGACATGGATGAAGTAGAGGAAGTGGAGGAGGTGCAGGAAGTGGATGAAGTGGAGGAAGTGGACGAAGTGGAGGAAGTGGACGAAGAGTAGGAAGTGGACGAAGTTGAAGAAGTGGACGAAGTGACGAAGTGGACGAATTGGAGGAAGTGGACGAACTGGATGAAGTGGACGATGTGGAGGAAGTGGACGAAGTTGAAGAAGTTGACGAAGAGGAAGAAGTAGAGGAAGTGGACAGGTGGACAAAGTGTAGGAAGTGGACGAAGTTTAGGAAGTGGAGGAAGGGGACGAGGTTGACGAAGTGGAGGAACTGGAGGGAGTGGAGGAAGTGGACAAAGTGGAAGAAGTGGAGGAAGTGGAGGAAGTGGACGAAGTGGAGGTAGTTGAGGAAGTGTAGGAAGTGTAGGAAATGGAGGAAGTTGAGGAAGTGGAGGAAGTTGACGAAGAGGACGAAGTGCACGATGATGAGGAAGTAGACGAAATGGAGGGAGTGGAGGACGTGGACGAAGCTGACGAAGTAGAAGAAGTGGAGGAAGTTGCGGAAATGGAGGAAGTGGACGAAGTGGACGAAGTTGAAGAAGTGGAGGAAGTGGACGTAGTTGACGAGGTGGAGGACGTGGACGTAGTGGACGAAGTGAAGGAAGCGGATGAAGAGGAGGAAGTGGAGGAAGTTGAGGAAGTGCAGGAAGTGGAGGAAGTGGAGGAGGTTGAGGAAGTGGAGGAAGTGGACGAAGTGGAGGAAGTAGACGAAGTGGACGATGTTAAGGAAGTGAAGGAAGTTGAGGAAGTGCACGAAGTGGAGGAAGTGGAGGAAGTTGACGAAGAGGACGAAGTGGAGGAAGTGGACGAAGTGGTCGAAGTGGAGGAAGTGGATGGAGAGGAGGAAGTGGAGGAAGTGGAGGATGTGTAGGAAGTGGAGGAAGTGGACGAAGTCGACGAAATGGACGACGTGGAGGAAGTGGACAAACTAGACGATGTGGACGACGTGGACGAAGTGGACGAAGGGGACGAAGTGGACGAAGTGAACGAAGTGGAGCAAGTTGACGAAGTGGAGGAAGTGGACGAAGTTGACGAAGAGGAAGAAGTGTTGCAAGTGGAGGAAGTGGAGGAAATGGAGGAACTGGAAGAAGTGGAGGAAGTTGATGAAGGTGACGAAGTGTAGGAAGTGGAGGATGTTGATGAAGGTGACGAAGTGGACGAAGTGGAGGAAGTGGACGAAATGGAGGAAGTGTAGGAAGTGGAGGAAGTGGAGGAAGTGGACGAAGTCGACGACGTGGAAGAAGTGGACGAACTAGACGAAGTGGACGACGTGGACGAAGTGGAGGAAGTGGAGGAAGTGGACGAAGTGGAGGAAGTGGAGGAAGTGGAGGGAGTGAAGGCAGTGGAGGAAGTGGACGAAGTGGAAGAAGTGGAGGAAGTTGACGAAGTGGAGTAAGTGGAGGAAGTAGACGAAGTGGAGGAAGTGAACGAAGTGGACGAAGGGCATGAAGTGGAGCAAGTGAACGAAGTGAAGGAAGTTGACGAAGTGAAGGAAGTTGACGAAGTGGATGAAGTGGACGAAGGAGACGAAGTGGAATAAGTGAAGGAAGTGGAGGAAGTGGAGGAAGTGGAGCAAGTGAACGAAGTGGAGGAAGTGAAGGAAGTTGACGAAGTGGATGAAGTGGACGAAGGGGACGAAGTGGATCAAGTGAAGGAAGTGGAGGAAGTGGAGGAAGTAGAGGAAGTTGAAGAAGTGGACGAACTAAAGGAAGTGGAGGAAGTGGAGGAAGTGGTGGAAATGGAGGAAGTGGACGAAGTGGTGGAAGCGGACGGAGTGGAAGAACTGGACGAAGTGGACGTAGTGGAAGAAGTGGACGAAGTTGACGAAGGGGAAGAAGTTGACGAAGGGGAAGAAGTGGAGGAAGTGGAGGAAGTGGAGGAATTGAAGGAAGTGGAGGTAGTGGTCGAAGTGGTCGAAGTGGACGAAGTGGAGGAAGTGGGGGAAGTGGAGGAAGTGAAGGAAGTGGAGGAAGTAGTCGAAGTGGAGGAAGTGGAGGAAGTGGAGGAAGTGGAAGAAGTTGAAGAAGTGGATGAAGTTGACGAATTTGACGAAGTCGAGGAGGTGGTGGAAGTGGAAGAAGTGGAGGAAGTAGACGAAGTGCACGAAGTGGGCGAAGTGGAGGAACTGGACGAAGTAGAGGAAGTTGACGAAATGGACGAAGTGGAGGAACTGGACGAAGTGGAGGAAGTTGAGGAAGTGGACGAAGTGGATGAAGTGAAGGAAGTGGAGGAAGTGGAGGAAGTGGAAGAAGTTGAAGAAGTGGACGAAGTGGAGGAAATGGAGGAAGTGGACGAAGTGGTCGAAATGGACGAAGTAGAGAAAGTGGAGGAATCGGACGAAGCAGAGGAAATGGACAAAGTGGACTAAGTGGTTGAAGTGGAGGAAGTGGAGGAAGTGGACGAAGGGCACGAAGTGGACGAGGTGGAGGAAGTGGAGGAAGTGGAGGAAGTGGACGAAGTAGTCAATGATGACGAAGTGGACGAAGTGGAAGAAGTGGAGGAAGTGGAAGAAGTTGAAGAAGTGGAAGAAGTTGACAAAGTTGACGAAGTGGAGGAAGTGGAGGAAGCGGAAGAAGTGGAGGAAGTAGAAGAAGTGGAGGAAGTTGAAGAAGTGGACGAAGTAGAGGAACTAGACGAAGTGGACGAAATGGACGAAGTGGAGGAAGTGGAGGAAGTTGACGAAGTGGAGCAATTGAAGGAAGTGGAGGATGTGGAGGACGTGGAGGAAGTGGAGGAGGTGGAGGACGTGGGGGAAGTGGAGGAAATGGAGGAAGTGGACGAAGTGGTCGAAGTGGATGAAGTGGACGAAGTGGAAGAAGCTGACGAAGTGGACGTAGTGGACGAATTGGACGAAATGGAGGAAATGGAGGAAGTGGGGGAAGTTGAAGAAGTGGAGGAAGTGGAGGAAGTGGACGAAGTTCAGGAAGTGTAGGAAGTGGACGATGTGGAGGAAGTGGAGGAAGTTGACGAAGTGGAGGAAGTGGAGGAAGTGGAAGAAGAGGACGAAGGGGACAAAGTGGAGCAAGTGAACGAAGTGGAGGAAGTGGAACAAGTTGACGAAGTGGAGGAAGTGGAGGAACTGGATGAAGTAGAGGAAGTTGACGAAGTGGAGGAAGGGGACGAAGTGGAGAAGGTGAAGGAAGTGGAGGAAGTGGAGGAAGTGGAAGAAGTTGAAGAAGTGGAGGAAATGGAGGAAGTGGAGGAAGTGGAGGAAGTGGACGAAGTGGAGGAAGTGGAAGAATTGGAGGAAATGGAGGAACCGGAGGTAGTGGACGAAGTTGAGGAAGTGTAGGAAGTGGACGATGTGGAGGAAGTGGAGGAAGTGGAGGAACTTGACGAAGTGGAGGAGGTGGAGGAAGTGGAGGAAGTGGAAGAAGTGGACGAAGGGGACAAAGTGGAGCAAGTGAACGAAGTGGACGAAGTGGAACAAGTTGACGAAGTGGAGGAAGTGGAGCAACTGGATGAAGTAGAGGAAGTTGACGAAGTGGACGAAGGGGACGAAGTGGAACAAGTGAAGGAAGTGGAGGAAGTGGAGTAAGTGGAAGAAGTTGAAGAAGTGGACGAAGTGGAGGAAGTGGAGGAAATGGAGGAAGTCGACGAAATGGTCAAAGGGGACGAAGTGGACGAAGTGGAAGAAGCTAACGGAGTGGACGTAGTGGACGAATTAGACGAAATGGAGGAAGTGGAGGAAGTTGAAGAAGTGGAGGCAGTGGAGGAAGTCGGGGAAGTGTAGGAAGTAGACGAAGTGGACGAAGTGGAGGAAATTGACGAGGTGGAGGAAGTGGAGGAAGTTGAGGAAGTTGAGAAGTGGACGAAGTGGAGGAAATGGAGGAAGTTGACGAAGTGGAGGAAATGGAGGAAGTGGAGGAAGTTGAGGAATTTGAGAAGTGGACGAAGTGGAGGAAATGGAGGAAGTTGACGAAGTGGAGGAAATGGAGGAAGTGGATGAAGTGGAGGAAGTGGACGAAGTGGAGGAAGTGGTGGAAATGGAGGAAGTGGAGAAGTGGACGAAGTGGAGGAAGTGTAAGAAATGGAGGAAGTGATTGAAGTGGTCGAAGTGGAAGAAGTGGACGAAATGGGGGATGTCAAGGAAGTGGAGGAAGTGGACGAAGTGGTCGAAGTGGTCGAAGTGGACGAAGGGGAAGAAGTGGACGAAGCAGAGGAAGTGGACGAAGTGGACGAGGTGGTTGAAGTGGAGGAAGTGGACGAAGTGGATGAAGGGGACGAAGTGGACGAAGTGGACGAAGTGGAGAAAGTCGAGGAAGTGGAGAAAGTGGACGAAGTGGTCGAAGTGGACGAAGTGGAAGAAGTGGAAGAAATGGAGTATGTGGAAGCAGTTGAAAAAGTGGATGAAGTTGATGAAGTTGACGAAGTGGAGGAAGTGGAAGAAGTGGAGGAAGTAAACGAAGGGGAGAAAGTTGACGAAGTGGACGAAGTGGAGGAGCTGGACGAAGTGGAGGAAGTTGACAAAATGGACGAAGTGGAGGAAGTGGAGGAAGTGGAGGAAGTGGAGGAAGTTGACGAAGTGGACGAAGTGGTCAAAGTGGAGGAACTGGAGGAAGTGGAAGAAGTGGAGGAAGTGGACGAATTGGACGAAGTGGAGGAAGTGGAGGTAGTGGACGAAGTTGATGAAGTGTTGGAAGTAGACGAAGTGGAGGAAGTTGATGAAGTGGACGTAGTGGAGGAAGTGGAAGAAGTAGAGGATGTGGACGAAGTGGACGAAGTGGTTGAAGTGGAGGAAGTGGACAAATTGGATGACAGGGACAAAGTGAACGAAGTGGAGGAAGTCGAGGAAGTGGACGAAGTGGTAGAAGTGGAAGAAGAGGAGGAAGTGGAGGAAGTTGACGAAGTGGACGAAGTGGACGAAAGGGACGAAGTGGAGCAAGTGAAGGATGTGGAGGAAGTGGAGGAAGTGGAAGAGGTTGAAGCAGCGGACGAAGTGGACGAAGTGGAGGAAGTGGAGGAAATGGAGGAAGTGGACGAAGTGGTCGAAGTGGACGAAGGGGAAGAAGCTAACGAAGTAGACGTAGTGGACGAATTGGACGAAATGGAGGAAGTGGAGGAAGTGTACGAAGTTGACGAAGTGCAAGAAATGAAGGAAATGGACGAAGTGGTCGAAGTGGATGAAGTGGAAGAAGTGGAAGAAGTGGACGAAGTGATTGGAGTGGAGGAAGTGGACAAAGTGGACGACAGGGACAAAGTGAACGAAGTGGAGGAAGTCGAGGAAGTGGACGACGTGGTAGAAGTGGAAGAAGTGGAGGAAGTGGAGGAAGTGGAGGAAGTTGACGAAGTGGACGAAGTGGACGAAGGGGACGAAGTGGAGCAAGTGAAGGATGTGGAGGAAGTGGAAGAGGTTGAAGAAGTGGAGGAAGTGGAGGAAGTGGAGGAAATGGAGGAAGTGGACGAAGTGGAAGAAGCTAACGAAGTAGACATAGTGGACGAATTGGACTAAATGGAGGAAGTGGAGGAAGTGAAGGAAGTGTACGAAGTGGACGAAGTGGAAGAAATGGAGGAAATGGACGAAGTGGTTGAAGTGGATGAAGTGGAAGAAGTGGACGAAGTGGAAGAAGTGGACGAAGTGGTTGGAGTGGAGGAAGTGGACAAACTGGACGACAGGGACAAAGTGAACGAAGTGGAGGAAGTGGAGGAAGTTGACGAAGTGGACGAAGGGGATGAAGTGGAGCAAGTGAAAGTTGTGGAGGAAGTGGAAGAGGTTGAAGAAGTGGACGAAGTGGAGGAAGTGGAGAAAATGGAGGAAGTGGACGAAGTGGAAGAAGCTGACGAAGTAGACGTAGAGGACGAATTGGACGAAATGGAGGAAGTGGAAAAAGTGGATGAAGCGGACGAAGTGGGCGAAGTGGAGGAAGTTGACAAAGTGGACGAAGGTGACGAAGTGGAGCAAGTGAAGGAAGTGGAGGAAGTGGACGCAGTGGATGATGTGGTCGAAGTGGAAGCAGTGGTGGAAGTTGAAGTGGACGAAGTTGATGAAGTGGACGAAGTGGAGGAAGTAAACGAAATGGAGGAAGTGGAGGAATTGGAGGAAGTGGTGGAAGTTGAGGAAGTTGACGATGTGGAGGAAGTTGACGATGTGGAGGAAGTTGACGACGTGGAGTAAGTGGAGAAAGGGGAGGAAGTGGAGGAAGTGGAGGAAGTTGACGAAGTGGACGAAGTGGACGAGGGGGACAAAGTGGAGGAAGTGGAGGAAGTGGAGGAAGTGGACGAAGTTGAAGAAGTGGAAGAAGTGCACGAAGTGGAGGAATTGGAGGAGGTGGAGGAAATGGAGGAAGTGGACGAGGACGAAGTTGACGAAGTGGACGAAGTGGAAGAAGTGGACGAACCGGACGAAGGGGTCGAAATGGACGAAGTGGACGAAGTTGATTAAGTGGAGGAAGGGGACGAAGTTGACGAAGGGGACGAAGTGGAGGAAGTGGACGAAGTGGAGGAAGTGGTCAAAGTGGACGAAATGGACGAAATGGACGAAGTGGAAGAAGTGGAGCAAGTGGAGCAAGTAGACGAAGTGGAGGAAGTGGAGGAAGTGGAGGAATTTGAGCAAATGGAAGAAGTGGAGGAAGTGGAGGAAGATGAGGAGGTTGAGGAAGTGGAGGAAGTGGAGGATGTAGACGAAGTGGAGGAAGGTGACGAAGTGGACGAAGTGGAGGAAGTGGACGAAGTGGAGGAAGTGGAGGAAGTTGACGAAGGGGACGAACTGGAGCAAGTAAAGGAAGCGGTGGAAGTGGAGGAAGTGGAGGCAGTTTAAGAACTGGACGCAGTTCACGAAGTTGACGAAATGGAAGTGGAGGAAGTTGACGAAGTGGAGGAAGTGGAGGAATTTGACGAAGTGGACAAAGTGGACAAAGTGGACGAAGGGGAGGAAGTGGAGGAATATGATGAAGTGGACAAAGTGTACGAAGGGGACGACTCAGACGAAGGTGACGAAGTGAACGAAGCGGACGAAGTGGAGCAAGTGAAGGAAGTGGACGAAATGGTCGAAGTGGTCGAAGTGGAGGAAGTGGAGGAAGTGGACTAAGTGGTCAAAGTGGACTAAGTGGACGAAGTGGAAGAAGTGGACGAAGTGGAAGAAGTGGACGAAGTGGACGAAGTGATCGAAGTTGACGATGGGGACGAAGTGGAGGAAGTGGACGAAGTGAGGGAAGTGGAGGAGGAAATGGAGGAAGTGGAGGAAGTGGTCGAAGTGGTCGAAGTTGACGAAGTGGGCGAAGTGGACGAAATGGAGGAGGAAGTGGACAAAGTTGACGAAGTGGAGGAAAATGACGAAGTTGACGAAGTGGTCAAAGTGGACGAAATGGACGATGCGGAAGAAGTGGAGGAAATGGAGGAAGTGGACGAAGTGGACGAAGTGGAGGAAGTAAACAAAGTGGAGCAAGTGGATGAATTGAAGGAAATGGAGGAAGTGGACGAAGTGGTGGAAGTGGACGAAGTGGAGAAGTTACACGAAGTGGACGAAGTGGAGGAAGTGGACGAAATGGACGAAGTGGAAGAAGTGGACGAAATGGACGAAGTGGAAGAAGTGGACGAAGTTGACGAAGTGGACGAAGTGGACGAAGTGGAAGAAGTAGAGGAAATGGAGGAAGTGGAGGAAGTTGACGAAGTGGACGAAGTGGAGGAAGTAGACAAAGTGGGGGAAGTGGATGAATTGAAGGAAATGGAGGAAGTGGACGAAGTGGTGGAAGTGGACGAAGTGGAGAAGTTACTCGAAGTGGACGAAGTGGAGGAAGTGGACGAAATGGACGAAGTGGAAGAAGTGGAGAAGTGGAAGAAGTGGACGAAGTTGACGAAGTGGACGAAGTGGACGAAGTGTACGAAGTGGTTGAAATGGACGAGTTGGAAGAATTGGGCGAAGTTGACGAAGTGGAGGAAGTGGACGAAGTGGAGAAAGTAGAGGAACTTGAATAAGTGAACCTAGTGGACGAAGTGGAGGAAGTGGAGGAAGTGGACGAAGTGGTGGAGGTGGAAGAAGTGGACGGAGTGGAAGAGGACGAAGTGGAGGATGTGGACGAGTTGGAGGAAGAGGACGAAGTTGACGAAATGGACGAAGTGGAGGAAGGAGACGAAGTGCAGGAAGTTGACGAAGTGGACGAAGTGGAGGAAGTGGACGAAGTGGAGGAAGTTGACGAAGTTAAGGAAGTGGAGGAAGGGGAGGAAGTTGACGAAGGGGACGAAGTGGAGCAAGTGAAGGAAGTGGTGGAAGTGGAGGAAGTGGAGGAAGTTGAAGAAGTGGACGAAGTTCACGAAGGTGATGAAATGGACGAAGAAGACTAAGTGGAGGAAGTGGAGGAAGTAGAGGAAGTGGAAGAAGTGGACGAAGTGGAGGAAGTTGACGAAATGGACGAAATGGAAGAAGTGGACGAAATGGACAAAGTGGATTAAGTCGACGAAGTTGACGAAGTGGACGAAGGGGACGAAGGGGAGCAACGGAAGGAAGTGGAGGAAGTGGAGGAAGTTGACGAAGTGGAGAAGGTGAAGGAAGTGGAGGAAGTAGAGGAAGTGGAGGAAGTTGAAGAAGTGGAGGAAGTGGAAGAAGTGGAGGAAGTGGAAGAAGAGGATGAAGTTTACGAAATGGAGAAAGTGGCCGAAGTTGACGAAGTGGAGGAAGTGGATGAAGCTGACGAAGTGGACGAAGTGGACGAAGTGGAGGAATTTGACGAAGTGGACGAAGTGGACGAAGGGGACGAAGTGGAGGAAGTGGAGGAAGTTGAAAAAGTGGACACAGTGCGAAGGGGACGAAGTTGACGAAGTGGACCAAGTGAAGGAAGTGGAGGAAGTGGAGGAAGTTGAAGAAGTGGACGAAGTCGACGAAAGGGACGAAGTGGAGCAAGTGAAGGAAGTGGAGGAAGTGGAGGAAATGGACGAAGTGGTCGAAGTGGACTAAGTGGAGGAAGTGGAGGAAGTGGAGGAAGTGTTCGAAGTGGACTAAGTAAAGGAAGTGGACGAAGTGGAAGAAGTGGACGAAGTGCAAGAAGCGGAGGAAGTGGACGAAGTGGACGAAGTTGACGATGGGGACGAAGTGGAGGAAGTGGAGGAAGTGGGGGAAGTGGAGGAAGTGGAGGAAATGGAGGAAGTGGTCGAAGTGGACGTAGCGGACGAAGTTGACGAAGTGGGGAAAGTGGACGAAGTGGACAAAGTCGAGGAAGTGGAGGAGAAGGACGAAGTTGACCAAGTGGTCAAAGTGAATGAAGTGGACGAAATGGACGAAGTGGAGGAACTGGAGGAAGTGGAGGAGGTGGAGGAATTGGACAAAGTGGTCGAAGTGGACGAGGACGAAGTTGACAAATGGATGAAGTGGACGAAGTGGAAGAAGTGGACGAACCGGACAAAGGAATCGAAATGGACGAAGTGGATGAAGTGGATGAAGTGGAGGAAGTGGACGAAGTTGACGAAGTGGAGGAAGTGGACGAAGTGGACGTAGTGGAGGAAGTGGAGGAAGTAGAGGAAGTGGACGAAGTGGACGAAGTGGTCGAAGTGGACGAAATGGACGAAATGGACGAAGTGGAAGAAGTGGAGGAAGTGGATGAAGTGGACGAAGTGGAGGAAGTGGAGGAATTGGAGGAAATGGAAGAAGTGGAGGAAGTGGAGGAAGTTGAGGAAGTGGACGAAGTGGAGGAAGTTGACGAAGTGGAGGAACTTGAGGAAGTGGAGGAAGTTGACAAGGGGACGAAGTGCAGCAAGTAAAGGAAGTGGTGGAAGTGGAGGAAGTTTAAGAAGTAGACGAAGTGGACGTAGTTCACGATGTTGACGAAGTGGACGAAGTTTACGAAGTTGGCGAAGTGGACGAAGATGACGAAGTGGAGGAAGTGGAGGAAGTGGAGGAAGTGGAGGAAGTGGAAGAAGTGGACGAAGTGGAGGAAGTTGAAGAAGTGGACGAAGTGGAGGAAGTGGAGGAAGTGGATGAAATGGAGGAAGTGGAGGAAGTGGACGAAGTGGACGAAGTGGAAGAAGTGGACGAAGTCGAGGATGTGGAGGAATTGGAGGAAGTGGACGAAGTGGTGGAAGTGGACGAAGTGGAGAAGTTGAGGTAGTGGACGAAGTGGAGGAAGTGGACGAAATTGACAAAGGGGAAGAAGAGGATGAAGTTGACGAAGTGGACGAAGTGGACAAAATGGACAAAATGGCCGAAGTGAAAACAGTGGACGAAGTTGACGAAGTGGAGGAAGTTGACGAAGTGGAAAAGTGGAGGAAGTGGAGGAATTTGACGAAGTGGACGAAGTGGAAGAAGGGGACGAAGTGGAGGAAGTGGAGGAAGTTGAAGAAGTGGTCGATGTAGACGAAGTGGAGGAAGTGGATGAAGTGTAGGAAGTGGACGAAATGGAGGAAGTGGACGAAGTCGACGAAGTGGAAGATGTGGAGGAAGGGGAGGAAGTTGACGAAGGTGACGAAGTGGAGGAAGTGGATGAAGTGGTGGAAGTGGAGGAAGTGAAGGATGCGGAAGTGGACGAAGTGGTCGAAATGGACGAAGTCGACGAAGTGGACCACGTGGACGAAGTGGAAGAAGTGGAGGAAGCTGAAGAAGTGGAGGAAGTGGTCCAAGTGGAGGTAGTGGGGGAAATGGAGGAAGTGAACGAAGTGGTCGAGGTGGACGAAGTGGAAGAACTGGACGAAGTGACGAAGTGGAAGAAGTGGAGGAGGTGGAGGAAGTGGAGGAAGTTGAAGAAGTGGACGAAGTGGACGAAATGGAGGAGAGTGGAGGAAATGGAGGAAGTTGACGAAGTGGACGAAGTGGAGCAAGTGGAGGAAGTGGAGGAAGTTGACGAAGTAGACGAAGTGTACGAGGTGGACGAAATGGACGACCTGGACGAAGTGGAAGAAATTGAGGAAGTGGAGGAAGTCGACGAACTGGAGGAAGTGGACGAAGTGGAGGAAGTGGAGGAAGTCGAGGAAGTTGAGGAAGTTGAGGAAGTCGATGAAGTGGACGAAGTGGAGGAAGTGGAGGAAGTGGAGGAAGTGGACGAGGTTTAGGAAGTTGAGGAAGTGGACGAACTGCAGGAAGTTTACGAAGTGGAGGAAGTGGAGGAAGTGCAGGAAGTTGACGAATTGGAGGAAGTAGAGGAAGTCGAGGAGGTGGAGGAAGTGGAGGGAGTGGAGGAAGTGGAGGAAGTGGTCGAAGTGGACGAAGTGGAGGAAGTAGAGGAAATTGACAAAGGGGACGAAGTGGAGGGAGTGGTCGAAGTGGACGAAGTGGAGAAATGGACGAAGTGGAGGAAGTCGAGGAAGTGGGTGAACTGGACGAAGTGGAGGAAGTGGGGGAAGCGGAGGAAGTTGAAGAAGTGGACGAAGTTGACAAAGTGGAGGAGGTGGTCGAAGTGGAGGAAGTAGACGAAGTGGACGAAGTGGTGGAAGGGGACGAAGTGGAGGAAGTGGAGGAAGATGAGGAAGTGCAGGAAGTTGACGAAGTTGACGAAGTTAAGGAAGTGAACGACGTGGATGAAGTGGAGGAAATGGACGAAGTCGACGAAGTGGTCGAAGTGGTCGAAGTGGAGGTACTGGAGCAAGTGGACGAAGTGGTCGAAGTGGACGAAGTGGAAGAAGTTGAAGAAGTGGAGGAAATGGAGGAAGTGGACGAAGTGGTCGAAATGGAGCAAGTGGACGAAGTGGAAGCAATGGAGGAAGTAGACGAAGTGTACGAAGTCGACCAAGTGGAAGAAGTGGTAGAAGTGAACGAAGGGCACGAAGTGGACGAAGTGGACGAAGAGGAAGAAGTGGAGGTAGTGGAGGAAGTGGACGAAGTGGACGAAGTTGAAGAAGTGGACGAAGTTGATGAAGTGGATGAAGTGGAGGAAGTGGAGAGAAGTGGAGGAAGTAGATGAAGTGGAGGAAGTGGAGGAAATTGAGGATGTGGAGGACGTGGAGGAAGTGGAGGAAATGGAGGAAGTGGACGAAGTGGACGAAGTGGACGAAGTTGAGTAAGTTGAGGAAGTGGACGAAGTGGAGGAACTGGACGAGGTTAAGGAAGTTGAGGAGTTGGAGGAAGTGCAGGAAGTTTACGAAGTGGAAGAAGTGGAGGAAGTGCAAGAAGTTGACGAAGTGGAGGAAGTAGAGGAAGTTGAGGAGGTGGAGGAACTGGAGGGAGTGGAGGAAGTGGAGGAAGTGGTCGAAGTGGACGAAGTGGAGGAAGTAGAGGGAGTTGACAAAGGGGACGAAGTGGAGGGAGTGGAGGAAGTGGAAGAAGTGGGGGAAGTGGAGGAAGTGGCCGAAGTGAACGAAGTGGACGAGGTGGTCGAAGTGGACGAAGTGGAGAAATGGACGAAGTGGACGCAATGGACGAAGTGGACAAAGTGGGCGAACTGGACGAAGTGGACGAAGTGGGCGAACTGGACGAAGTGGACGAAGTGGAGGAAGTAGGGGAAGCGGAGGAAGTTGAAGAAGTGGACGAAGTAAACGAAGTGGAGGAAGTGGCCGAAGTAGAGGAAGTAGACGAAGTGGACGAAGTGGAGGAAGGGGACGAAGAGGAGGAAGTGGAGGAAGTGGAGGAAGATGAGGAAGTGCAGGAAGTTGAGGAAGTTAAGGAAGTGGACGACGTGGAGGAAGTGGAGGAAATGAACGAAGTGGACGAAGTGGTAGAAGTGGAGGTACTGGAGCAAGTGGAGGAAATTGAAGAAGTGGACGAATATGAAGAAGTGGAGGAAGTGGAGGAAGTAGACGAAGTGGAAGAAGGGGACGAAGTGGAGGAAATGGAGGAAGTGGAGGAAGTGGATGAAGTGGAGGAAGTGGAGGAAATTGAGGAAGTGGACGAAGTGGAGGAGGTGGAAGAAGTGGAGGAAGTTGACGAAGTGGAGGTAGTGGAGGAAGAAAAGGAAGCTGACGAAGTGGACGAAGGGGACGAAGGGTACGAAGTGGAGAAACTGGAGCAAGTGGAGGAAGTCGACGAAGTGGAGGACGTGGAGGAAGTGGAGGAAGTGGAGAAAGTTGAAGAAGTGGAGGAAGTGGAGGAAATGGACGAAGTGGAGGAAGTGGAGGAAGTAGACGAAGTGGACGAAGTGGAGGAAGTTGAGGAAGCGAACGAAGTGGAGGAAGTGGATGAAGTTTAGGAAGCTGAGGAAGTGGATGAAGTGGAGGTGGTGGAACAAGTGGAGGAAGTTGACGAAGTGGAGGAAATGGAGGAAGTAGAGGAAGTTGATGAAGTGGACGAAGTGGACGAATTGGACGAAGTGGACGAAGGGGACGAATGGGACGAAGTGGACGAAGTGGAGGAAGTGAAGGAAGTGGAGGAAGTGGGCGAAGAGGACGAAGTGGACGAAGTGGAGGAAGTGGACGAAGTGGAAGAAGTGGAGGAAATTGATGAGGTTGAGGAAGTGGAGGAAGTTGAGGGAATGGAGGAAGTGGACGAAGTGGACAATGGGGACGAATTAGAGCAAGTGAAGGAAGTAGAGGAAGTTGAAGAAGTGGACGAATTGGACGAAGTGGACGATGTGGAGGAAATGGTCAAAGTGGACGAAGTGGAGGAAGTTGACAAAGGGGACGAACTGGACGAAGTTGACGAAGGGGACGAAGAAGACGAAGGGGACGAAGGGGACGAAGGGGACGAAGTAGTCAAAGTGGACGAAGTGGACGAACTGAACGAAGTGGACGAAGGGGAAGAAGTGGAAGAAGTCGAGGAAGTGGAGGAAGTGGAGGAAATTGAGGAAGTTGACGAAGTTGACGAAGTGGAGGAAGTGGAGGAAGTGGAGGAAGTGGACGAAGCAGACCAAGTGAAGGAAGTGGAGGAAGTTGAGGAAGTTGAGGAAGTGGACGAAGTGGAGGCGGTGGAAGAAGTGGAGGAAGTTGACGAAGTGGAGGAAGATGAAGAAGTGGACGAATTGGACGATGGGGACGAAGGGGACGAAGGGGACAAAGTGGAGGAAGTTGAAGAAGTGGACGAAGTGGGGAAAGTGGAGGAAGTGGAGGAAATGGAGGAAGTGGAGGAAGTTGACGAAATGGAGGAAGTGGAGGAAGTAGTCGAAGTGGAGGAAGTGGCGAAGTTGACGAAGTGGAGGAAGTGGAGGAAGTGGAGGAAGTGAAGTGGAGGAGGTTGAGGAAGTTGAGGAAGCGGATGAAGTGGAGGAGGTGGAAGAAGTGGAGGAAGGTGACGAAGTGGACGAAGTTGACGAAGTGGACGAAGGGGACGAAGGGGACGAAGAGGACGAAGGGGACGAAGTGGAGGAAGTTGAAGAAGTGGACGAAGTGGAGGAGGAAGTGGAAGAAGTAGAGGAACTGGAGGAAGCGGAGGAAGTTGAGGAAGTTGAGGAAGTTGAGGAAGTGGACGAAGTGGAGGAGGTGGAAGAAGTGGAGGAAGTTGACGAAGTGGAGGATGTGGAGCAAGTTGACGAAGTGGATATAGTGGGCGAAGTGGACGAAATGGACGAAGGGGACAAAGAAGACGAAGGGGACGAAGTCGAGGAAGTGGAGGAAGTGGAGGAAGTTGACGAATTGGACGAAGTGGACGAAGTGGAGGAAATGGAGGAAGTTGACGAAGGGGACGAAGGGGACTAAGTGGTCACAGTGGACGAAGTGAACGAACTAGACGAAGTGGAAGAGGTGGAAGAAGTGGAGGAGGTGGAGGAAGGGGAGGAAGTGGAGGAAATGCACGAAGTGGACGAAGTGGACGAACTGGAGGAAGTGGACGAAGTGGACTAAGTGGAAGAAGTGGACGAAGGTTACGAAGTGGACGAAGTGGAAGAAGTGGAGGAAGTTGACGAAGTGGAGGAAGTGGAGAAAGTTGACGAAGTGGAGGAAGTGGAGGAAGTTGACGAAGTAGACGAGGTGGACGAAGGGGACGAAGTGGAGGAAGTGGAGGAAGTGGAGGAAGTGGAGGAAGTGGAGGAAATTGAGGAAGTTGAAGAAGTTGATGAAGTGGACGAAGTGGACAAAGTGGAGGAAGTCGAGGAAGTGGAGGAAATGGAGGAACTTGAAGAAGTGGACGCAGTGGAGGAAGTGGAGGAAATGGAGGAAGTTGAGGAAGCGGATGAAGTGGACGAAGGGGATGAAGTGGAGCAAGTGAAGGAAGTGGAGGAAGTGGAAGAAGTTGAAGAAGTGGACGAATTGGACGAAGTGGACGACGTGGAGGAAAGGGACGAAGTGGACGAAGTGGAGGAAGTGGATGAAGTTGACGAAGGGGACGAAGTGGACGCAGCGGATGAAGGGGACGAAGTGGACGCATTGGACGAAGCGGACGAAGTAGACGAAGTGGACGAAGTGGTCGAAGTAGACGAAGTGGAAGAAGTGGAAGAAGTGGAGGAGTTGATGAAGTGGACGAAGTGGAGGAACTGGACGAAGAGGAGGAAGTGGAGGGAGTGGAGGAAGTGGACGAAGTGGACAAAGTGGAAGAAGTGGAGGTAGTGGAGGAAGTGTAGGAAGTGGACGATGTGGAGGAAGTGAAGGAAGTGGAGGAAGTTGAGGAAGTGGACTAAGTTGGCGACGTGGACAATGGGGACGAATTAGAGCAAGTGAAGGAAGTAGAGGAAGTTGAAGAAGTGGACGAATTGGACGAAGTGGATGATGTGGAGGAAATGGTCAAAGTGGACGAAGTGGAGGAAGTTGACAAAGGGGACGAAGTGGACGAAGTTGACGAAGGGGACGAAGAAGACGAAGGGGACGAAGGGGACGAAGGGGACGAAGTAGTCAAAGTGGACGAAGTGGACGAACTGAACGAAGTGGACGAAGGGGAAGAAGTGGAAGAAGTGGAGGAAGTGGAGGAAGTGGAGGAACTTGAGGAAGTTGACGAAGTTGACGAAGTGGAGGAAGTGGAGGAAGTGGAGGAAGTGGACGAAGCAGACCAAGTGAAGGAAGTGGAGGAAGTTGAGGAAGTTGAGGAAGTGGACGAAGTGGAGGCGGTGGAAGAAGTGGAGGAAGTTGACGAAGTGGAGGAAGATGACGAAGTGGACGAATTGGACGATGGGGACGAAGGGGACGAAGGGGACAAAGTGGAGGAAGTTGAAGAAGTGGACGAAGTGGGGAAAGTGGACGAAGTGGAGGAAATGGAGGAAGTGGAGGAAGTTGACGAAATGGAGGAAGTGGAGGAAGTGGAGGAAGTAGTCGAAGTGGAGGAAGTGGCGAAGTTGACGAAGTGGAGGAAGTGGAGGAAGTGGAGGAAGTGGAGGAAGTGAAGTGGAGGAGGTTGAGGAAGTTGAGGAAGCGGATGAAGTGGAGGAGGTGGAAGAAGTGGAGGAAGGTGACGAAGTGGAGGAAGTGGAGGAAGTTGACGAAGTGGACGAAGGGGACGAAGGGGACGAAGAGGACGAAGGGGACGAAGTGGAGGAAGTTGAAGAAGTGGACGAAGTGGAGGAGGAAGTGGAAGAAGTAGAGGAACTGGAGGAAGCGGAGGAAGTTGAGGAAGTTGAGGAAGTTGAGGAAGTGGACGAAGTGGAGGAGGTGGAAGAAGTGGAGGAAGTTGACGAAGTGGAGGATGTGGAGCAAGTTGACGAAGTGGATATAGTGGGCGAAGTGGACGAAATGGACGAAGGGGACAAAGAGGACGAAGGGGACGAAGTGGAGGAAGTGGAGGAAGTGGAGGAAGTTGACGAATTGGACGAAGTGGACGAAGTGGAGGAAATGGAGGAAGTTGACGAAGGGGACGAAGGGGACTAAGTGGTCACAGTGGACGAAGTGGACGAAGTGAACGAAGTAGACGAAGTGGAAGAGGTGGAAGAAGTGGAGGAGGTGGAGGAAGGGGAGGAAGTGGAGGAAATGCACGAAGTGGACGAAGTTGACGATGTTAACGAAGTGGACGAAGGTTACGAAGTGGACGAAGTGGAAGAAGTGGAGGAAGTTGACGAAGTGGAGGAAGTGGAGAAAGTTGACGAAGTGGAGGAAGTGGAGGAAGTTGACGAAGTAGACGAGGTGGACGAAGGGGACGAAGTGGAGGAAGTGGAGGAAGTGGAGGAAATTGAGGAAGTTGAAGAAGTTGATGAAGTGGACGAAGTGGACAAAGTGGAGGAAGTCGAGGAAGTGGAGGAAATGGAGGAACTTGAAGAAATGGACGCAGTGGAGGAAGTGGAGGAAATGGAGGAAGTTGAGGAAGCGGATGAAGTGGACTAAGGGGATGAAGTGGAGCAAGTGAAGGAAGTGGAGGAAGTGGAGGAAGTGGAAGAAGTTGAAGAAGTGGACGAATTGGACGAAGTGGACGACGTGGAGGAAAGGGACGAAGTGGACGAAGTGGAGGAAGTGGATGAAGTTGACGAAGGGGACGAAGTGGACGCAGCGGACGAAGGGGACGAAGTGGACGCATTGGACGAAGCGGACGAAGTAGACGAAGTGGACGAAGTGGTCGAAGTAGATGAAGTGGAAGAAGTGGAAGAAGTGGAGGAAGTGGAGGAAATGGACGAAGTGGACGAAGTGGACGAAGTGGAAGAAGTGGAGGTAGTGGAGGAAGTTGAGGAAGTGGACTAAGTTGACGAAGTGGACGAAGTGGAGGAAGTCGAGGAAGTGGAGGAAGTGGAAGAAGTTGAAGAAGTGGACGAATTGGACGAAGTGGAGGAAGTGGAGGAAGTGGAAGAAGTTGAAGAAGTGGACGAATTGGACGAAGTGGACGATGTGGAGGAAAGGGACAAAGTGGACGATGTGGAGGAAAGGGACGAAGTGGACGAAGTGGAGGAAGTGGATGAAGTTGACGAAGGGGACGAAGTGGACGCAGTGGACGAAGGGGACGAAGTGGACGAAGTAGACGAAGTGGACGAAGTGGACGAAGTAGACGAAGTGGACGAAGTGGACGAAGTGGACGAAGTGGATGAAGTGGAAGAAGTGGAGGAAGTGGAGGAAATGAACGAAGTGGACGAAGTGGAAGAAGTGGAGGTAGTGGAGGAAGTGGAAGAAGTTGATGAAGTGGACGAAGTGGTCAAAGTCGACGAAGTGGACGAAATTGACGAAGTGGACGAATTGGACGAGGTGGAAGAAGTGGACGAAGTGGAAGAACTGGACGAAGTGGAGGAAATGGACGAAGTGGAGGAAGTGGACGAAGTGGAGGAAGTGGACGAAGTGGGGGAGGTGGACGAAGTGGAGGAAGTGGACGAATTTGAGAAAGGGGAGGAAGTAGAAGAAGTTGAGGAAGTGGACGAAGTGGGGGAGGTGGACGAAGTGGAGGAAGTGGACGAATTTGAGAAAGGGGAGGAAGTAGAAGAAGTTGAGGAAGTGGACGAAGTGGGGGAGGTGGACGAAGTGGAGGAAGTGGACGAATTTGAGAAAGGGGAGGAAGTAGAAGAATTAGACAAAGAAAGTGGAGGAAGTGGACGATGTGGACGAACTTGAGGAAGTGGAGGAAGTGGACGAAATGGACGAAGTGGACGAAGTGGAAGAAGTGGACGAAGTGGAGGAAGTGGAGGAAGTGGAGGAAGTGGAGGAAATGGAAAAAGTGGACGAAGTGGAAGAAGTGGAGGTAGTGGAGGAAGTGGAGGAAGTGGAGGAAGTTGAAGAAGTGGACGAAGTGGAGGAAGTGGAGGAAGGGGAGGAAGTAGACGAAGTGGATGAAGTGGACGAAGTGGACGAAGTGGACGAAGAGGAGGAAGTGGAGGAAGTGGACGAAGTGGGGGAAGTGGACGAAGTGGAGGAAGTTGAGGAAATTGAGGAAGTGGACGAAGTGGGGGAGGTGGAGGAAGTGGAGGAAGTTGCCGAAGTGGACAAAGTGGACGAAGTGGACAAATTGGAAGAAGTGGACGAAGGGGACGAAGGGGACGAAGTGGAGGAAGTGGACGAAGTTGAGTAACTGGACGAAGAGGACAAAGTGGAGGAAGTGGAAGAGGAGGAAGTTGAACAAGTGGAGGAAGTGGACGAAGTGGAGGATGTGGAGGAAATGGAGGGAGTGGACGAAGTGGACGAAGTGGTCAAAGTGGACGAAGTGGACGAAGTAGAGGAAGTGGAGGAAGTTGAAGAAGTGGACGAAGTGGACAAAGTGCAGGAAGTTGACGAAGTGGACGAAGGGGACGAAGTGGAGCAAGTGAAAGAAGTAGAGGAAGTGGACGAAGTGCTCAAAGTGGATGAACTGGACGAAGTGGAGGAAGTAGAGGAAGTGGAGGAAGTGGAGGAAGTTGAAGAAGTGGACGAAGTTGAGTAAGTGGACGAAGAGGACAAAGTGGAGGAAGTGGAAGAGTGGAGGAAGTTGAACAAGTGGAGGAAGTGGACGAAGTGGAGGATGTGGAGGAAATGGAGGGAGTGGACGAAGTGGACGAAGTTGTCAAAGTGGACGAAGTAGAGGAAGTGGAGGAAGTGGAGGAAGTTGAAGAAGTGGACGAAGTGGAGGAAATGAAGGAAGTGGACAAAGTGGTCGAAGTGGACGAAGTGGACAAAGTGCACGAAGTTGACGAAGTGGACGAAGGGGACGAAGTGGAGCAAGTGAAAGAAGTAGAGGAAGTGGACGAAGTGCTCAAAGTGGATGAACTGGACGAAGTGGAGGAAGTAGAGGAAGTGGAGGAAGTGGAGGACGTTGAAGAAGTGGACGAAGTGGACGAAGTGGATGAAGTGGATAAAGTGGAGGAAGTGGAGGAAGTGGAGGAAGTTGAACAAGTGGAGGAAGTGGACGAAGTGGAGGATGTGGAGGAAATTGAGGAAGTGGACGAAGTGGTCGAAGTGGACGAAGTTGACGAAGTGGACGAAGTGGACGAAGTGGACGAAGTGGAGGAAGTAAAGGAAGTGGAGGAAGTCAAGGAAGTTGAAGAAGTGGACGAAGTGGAGGAAATGGAGGAAGTGGACGAAGTGGTCGAAGTGGACGAAGTGGACAAAGTGCTGAAAGTTGAGGAAGATGACGAAGTGGAGGAAGTTGACAAAGTGGACGAAGGGGACGAAGGGGACGAAGGGGACGAAGTGGAGCAAGTGAAAGAAGTAGAGGAAGTGGACAAAGTGCTCAAACTGGATGAACTGGACGAAGAGGAAGAAGTGGAGGAAGTGGAGGAAGTGGAGGAAGTGGAGGAAGTTGAACAAGTGGACGAAGTGGAGGAAGTGGAGGAAGTGGAGGAAGTGGAGGAAGTGGAGGAAGTGGAGGAAGTGGAGGAAGTTGACAAAGTTGACGAAGTGCACGATATGGAGGAAGTACACGAAGTGGAGGAAGTGGACGACGTTGACGATGTGGACGAAGTCAACGATGTGGATGAAGGTGACAAAGTGGGCGAAGTGGACGAAGTGGACGAAGTGGACGAAGTAGACAAAGTGGACGAAGTGGACTAAGTGGACGAAGTGGAGGAAGTTGAAGAAGTGGAGGAAGTTGATGAAGTGGACGAAGTGGAGGAACTGGACGAAGTGGACGAAGTGGAAGAAGTGGAGGGAGTGGAGGAACTGGACGAAGAGGAGGAAGTGGAGGGAGTGGAGGAAGTGGAGGAATTTGACAAAGTGGAAGAAGTGGAGGTAGTGGAGGAAGTGTAGGAAGTGGACGATGTGGAGGAAGTGAAGGAAGTGGAGGAAGTTGAGGAAGTGGACTAAGTTGACGAAGTGGACGAAGTGGAGGAAGTGGAGGAAGTGGAGGAAGTGGAAGAAGTTGAAGAAGTGGACGAATTGGACGAAGTGGAGGAAGTGGAGGAAGTGGAGGAAGTGGAAGAAGTTGAAGAAGTGGACGAATTGGACGAAGTGGACGATGTGGAGGAAAGGGACAAAGTGGACGATGTGGAGGAAAGGGACGAAGTGGACGAAGTGGAGGAAGTGGATGAAGTTGACGAAGGGGACGAAGTGGACGCAGTGGACGAAGGGGACGAAGTGGACGAAGTAGACGAAGTGGACGAAGTAGACGAAGTGGATGATGTGGAAGAAGTGGAGGAAGTGGAGGAAATGAACGAAGTGGACGAAGTGGAAGAAGTGGAGGTAGTGGAGGAAGTGGAAGAAGTTGGTGAAGTGGACGAAGTGGTCAAAGTCGACGAAGTGGACGAAATTGACGAAGTGGACGAATTGGACGAGGTGGAAGAAGTGGACGAAGTGGAAGAACTGGACGAAGTGGAGGAAGTGGACGAAGTGGAGGAAGTGGACGAAGTGGAGGAAGTGGACGAAGTTGAGGAAGTGGACGAAGTGGGGGAGATGGACGAAGTGGACGAAGTGGAGGAAGTGGATGAAGTTGACGAAGGGGACGAAGTGGACGCAGTGGACGAAGGGGACGAAGTGGACGAAGTAGACGAAGTGGATGATGTGGAAGAAGTGGAGGAAGTGGAGGAAATGAACGAAGTGGACGAAGTGGAAGAAGTGGAGGTAGTGGAGGAAGTGGAAGAAGTTGATGAAGTGGACGAAGTGGTCAAAGTCGACGAAGTGGACGAAATTGACGAAGTGGATGAATTGGACGAGGTGGAAGAAGTGGACGAAGTGGAAGAACTGGACGAAGTGGAGGAAGTGGACGAAGTGGAGGAAGTGGACGAAGTTGAGGAAGTTGAGGAAGTGGACGAAGTGGGGGAGGTGGACGAAGTGGAGGAAGTGGACGAATTTGAGAAAGGGGAGGAAGTAGAAGAAGTTGAGGAAGTGGACGAAGTGGGGGAGGTGGACGAAGTGGAGGAAGTGGACGAATTTGAGAAAGGGGAGGAAGTAGAAGAATTAGACAAAGAAAGTGGAGGAAGTGGACGATGTGGACGAACTTGAGGAAGTGGAGGAAGTGGACGAAATGGACGAAGTGGACGAAGTGGAAGAAGTGGAGGAAGTGGAGGAAGTGGAGGAAGTGGAGGAAATGGAAAAAGTGGACGAAGTCGAAGAAGTGGAGGTAGTGGAGGAAGTGGAGGAAGTGGAGGAAGTTGAAGAAGTGGACGAAGTGGAGGAAGTGGAGGAAGGGGAGGAAGTAGACGAAGTGGACGAAGTGGACGAAGTGGACGAAGTGGACGAAGTGGACGAAGTGGACGAAGAGGAGGAAGTGGAGGAAGTGGACGAAGTGGGGGAAGTGGACGAAGTGGAGGAAGTTGAGGAAATTGAGGAAGTGGACGAAGTGGGGGAGGTGGAGGAAGTGGAGGAAGTTGCCGAAGTGGACAAAGTGGACGAAGTGGACAAATTGGAAGAAGTGGACGAAGGGGACGAAGGGGACGAAGTGGAGGAAGTGGACGAAGTTGAGTAAGTGGACGAAGAGGACAAAGTGGAGGAAGTGGAAGAGGAGGAAGTTGAACAAGTGGAGGAAGTGGACGAAGTGGAGGATGTGGAGGAAATGGAGGGAGTGGACGAAGTGGACGAAGTGGTCAAAGTGGACGAAGTGGACGAAGTAGAGGAAGTGGAGGAAGTGGAGGAAGTTGAAGAAGTGGACGAAGTGGAGGAAATGAAGGAAGTGGACAAAGTGGTCGAAGTGGACAAAGTGCAGGAAGTTGACGAAGTGGACGAAGGGGACGAAGTGGAGCAAGTGAAAGAAGTAGAGGAAGTGGACGAAGTGCTCAAAGTGGATGAACTGGACGAAGTGGAGGAAGTAGAGGAAGTAGAGGAAGTGGAGGAAGTTGAAGAAGTGGACGAAGTGGACGAAGTGGATGCAGTGGATAAAGTGGAGGAAGTGGAGGAAGTGGAGGAAGTTGAACAAGTGGAGGAAGTGGACGAAGTGGAGGATGTGGAGGAAATTGAGGAAGTGGACGAAGTGGTCGAAGTGGACGAAGTTGACGAAGTGGACGAAGTGGACGAAGTGGAGGAAGTAAAGGAAGTGGAGGAAGTCGAGGAAGTTGAAGAAGTGGACGAAGTGGAGGAAATGGAGGAAGTGGACGAAGTGGTCGAAGTGGACGAAGGGGACGAAGTGGAGCAAGTTGACAAAGTGGACGAAGGGGACGAAGGGGACGAAGTGGAGCAAGTGAAAGAAGTAGAGGAAGTGGAGGAAGTGGACAAAGTGCTCAAAGTGGATGAACTGGACGAAGAGGAAGAAGTGGAGGAAGTGGAGGAAGTGGAGGAAGTTGAACAAGTGGAGGAAGTGGAGGAAGTGGAGGAAGTGTAGGAAGTGTAGGAAGTGGAGGAAGTGGAGGAAGTGGAGGAAGTGGAGGAAGTTGACAAAGTTGACGAAGTGCACGATATGGAGGAAGTACACGAAGTGGAGGAAGTGGACGACGTTGACGATGTGGACGAAGTCAACGATGTGGATGAAGTTGACAAAGTGGGCGAAGTGGACGAAGTGGACGAAGTGGACGAAGTGGACGAAGTGGACGAAGTAGACAAAGTGGACGAAGTGGACTAAGTGGACGAAGTGGAGGAAGTTGAAGAAGTGAAAAAAGTTGACGAAGTACAGAAGTGGAGGAAGTGGACGAAGTGGACAAAGTGGAGGAAGTTGAAGAAGTGGAGGAAGTTGATGAAGTGGACGAAGTGGAGGAACTGGACGAAGAGGAGGAAGTGGAGGGAGTGAACGAAGTGGACGAAGTGGACAAAGTGGAAGAAGTGGAGGTAGTGGAGGAAGTGTAGGAAGTGGACGATGTGGAGGAAGTGAAGGAAGTGGAGGAAGTGGCGGAAGTTGAGGAAGTGGAGGAAGTGAAGGAAGTTGACGAAGTGCACGATGTGGAGGAAGTACACCAAGTGGAGGAAGTGGACGAAGTTGACGAAGTGGAGGAAGTGGACGAAGTTGACGAAGTGGACGAAGTGGACGAAGTGGACGAAGTTGGACGAAGTGGACAAAGTGCTGAAAGTTGAGGAAGATGACGAAGTGGAGGAAGTTGACAAAGTGGACGAAGGGGACGAAGGGGACGAAGGGGACGAAGTGGAGCAAGTGAAAGAAGTAGAGGAAGTGGACAAAGTGCTCAAACTGGATGAACTGGACGAAGAGGAAGAAGTGGAGGAAGTGGAGGAAGTGGAGGAAGTGGAGGAAGTTGAACAAGTGGACGAAGTGGAGGAAGTGGAGGAAGTGGAGGAAGTGGAGGAAGTGGAGGAAGTGGAGGAAGTGGAGGAAGTTGACAAAGTTGACGAAGTGCACGATATGGAGGAAGTACACGAAGTGGAGGAAGTGGACGACGTTGACGATGTGGACGAAGTCAACGATGTGGATGAAGGTGACAAAGTGGGCGAAGTGGACGAAGTGGACGAAGTGGACGAAGTAGACAAAGTGGACGAAGTGGACTAAGTGGACGAAGTGGAGGAAGTTGAAGAAGTGGAGGAAGTTGATGAAGTGGACGAAGTGGAGGAACTGGACGAAGTGGACGAAGTGGAAGAAGTGGAGGGAGTGGAGGAACTGGACGAAGAGGAGGAAGTGGAGGGAGTGGAGGAAGTGGAGGAATTTGACAAAGTGGAAGAAGTGGAGGTAGTGGAGGAAGTGTAGGAAGTGGACGATGTGGAGGAAGTGAAGGAAGTGGAGGAAGTTGAGGAAGTGGACTAAGTTGACGAAGTGGACGAAGTGGAGGAAGTGGAGGAAGTGGAGGAAGTGGAAGAAGTTGAAGAAGTGGACGAATTGGACGAAGTGGAGGAAGTGGAGGAAGTGGAGGAAGTGGAAGAAGTTGAAGAAGTGGACGAATTGGACGAAGTGGACGATGTGGAGGAAAGGGACAAAGTGGACGATGTGGAGGAAAGGGACGAAGTGGACGAAGTGGAGGAAGTGGATGAAGTTGACGAAGGGGACGAAGTGGACGCAGTGGACGAAGGGGACGAAGTGGACGAAGTAGACGAAGTGGACGAAGTAGACGAAGTGGATGATGTGGAAGAAGTGGAGGAAGTGGAGGAAATGAACGAAGTGGACGAAGTGGAAGAAGTGGAGGTAGTGGAGGAAGTGGAAGAAGTTGGTGAAGTGGACGAAGTGGTCAAAGTCGACGAAGTGGACGAAATTGACGAAGTGGACGAATTGGACGAGGTGGAAGAAGTGGACGAAGTGGAAGAACTGGACGAAGTGGAGGAAGTGGACGAAGTGGAGGAAGTGGACGAAGTGGAGGAAGTGGACGAAGTTGAGGAAGTGGACGAAGTGGGGGAGATGGACGAAGTGGACGAAGTGGAGGAAGTGGATGAAGTTGACGAAGGGGACGAAGTGGACGCAGTGGACGAAGGGGACGAAGTGGACGAAGTAGACGAAGTGGATGATGTGGAAGAAGTGGAGGAAGTGGAGGAAATGAACGAAGTGGACGAAGTGGAAGAAGTGGAGGTAGTGGAGGAAGTGGAAGAAGTTGATGAAGTGGACGAAGTGGTCAAAGTCGACGAAGTGGACGAAATTGACGAAGTGGATGAATTGGACGAGGTGGAAGAAGTGGACGAAGTGGAAGAACTGGACGAAGTGGAGGAAGTGGACGAAGTGGAGGAAGTGGACGAAGTTGAGGAAGTTGAGGAAGTGGACGAAGTGGGGGAGGTGGACGAAGTGGAGGAAGTGGACGAATTTGAGAAAGGGGAGGAAGTAGAAGAAGTTGAGGAAGTGGACGAAGTGGGGGAGGTGGACGAAGTGGAGGAAGTGGACGAATTTGAGAAAGGGGAGGAAGTAGAAGAATTAGACAAAGAAAGTGGAGGAAGTGGACGATGTGGACGAACTTGAGGAAGTGGAGGAAGTGGACGAAATGGACGAAGTGGACGAAGTGGAAGAAGTGGAGGAAGTGGAGGAAGTGGAGGAAGTGGAGGAAATGGAAAAAGTGGACGAAGTCGAAGAAGTGGAGGTAGTGGAGGAAGTGGAGGAAGTGGAGGAAGTTGAAGAAGTGGACGAAGTGGAGGAAGTGGAGGAAGGGGAGGAAGTAGACGAAGTGGACGAAGTGGACGAAGTGGACGAAGTGGACGAAGTGGACGAAGTGGACGAAGTGGACGAAGAGGAGGAAGTGGAGGAAGTGGACGAAGTGGGGGAAGTGGACGAAGTGGAGGAAGTTGAGGAAATTGAGGAAGTGGACGAAGTGGGGGAGGTGGAGGAAGTGGAGGAAGTTGCCGAAGTGGACAAAGTGGACGAAGTGGACAAATTGGAAGAAGTGGACGAAGGGGACGAAGGGGACGAAGTGGAGGAAGTGGACGAAGTTGAGTAAGTGGACGAAGAGGACAAAGTGGAGGAAGTGGAAGAGGAGGAAGTTGAACAAGTGGAGGAAGTGGACGAAGTGGAGGATGTGGAGGAAATGGAGGGAGTGGACGAAGTGGACGAAGTGGTCAAAGTGGACGAAGTGGACGAAGTAGAGGAAGTGGAGGAAGTGGAGGAAGTTGAAGAAGTGGACGAAGTGGAGGAAATGAAGGAAGTGGACAAAGTGGTCGAAGTGGACAAAGTGCAGGAAGTTGACGAAGTGGACGAAGGGGACGAAGTGGAGCAAGTGAAAGAAGTAGAGGAAGTGGACGAAGTGCTCAAAGTGGATGAACTGGACGAAGTGGAGGAAGTAGAGGAAGTAGAGGAAGTGGAGGAAGTTGAAGAAGTGGACGAAGTGGACGAAGTGGATGCAGTGGATAAAGTGGAGGAAGTGGAGGAAGTGGAGGAAGTTGAACAAGTGGAGGAAGTGGACGAAGTGGAGGATGTGGAGGAAATTGAGGAAGTGGACGAAGTGGTCGAAGTGGACGAAGTTGACGAAGTGGACGAAGTGGACGAAGTGGAGGAAGTAAAGGAAGTGGAGGAAGTCGAGGAAGTTGAAGAAGTGGACGAAGTGGAGGAAATGGAGGAAGTGGACGAAGTGGTCGAAGTGGACGAAGGGGACGAAGTGGAGCAAGTTGACAAAGTGGACGAAGGGGACGAAGGGGACGAAGTGGAGCAAGTGAAAGAAGTAGAGGAAGTGGAGGAAGTGGACAAAGTGCTCAAAGTGGATGAACTGGACGAAGAGGAAGAAGTGGAGGAAGTGGAGGAAGTGGAGGAAGTTGAACAAGTGGAGGAAGTGGAGGAAGTGGAGGAAGTGTAGGAAGTGTAGGAAGTGGAGGAAGTGGAGGAAGTGGAGGAAGTGGAGGAAGTTGACAAAGTTGACGAAGTGCACGATATGGAGGAAGTACACGAAGTGGAGGAAGTGGACGACGTTGACGATGTGGACGAAGTCAACGATGTGGATGAAGTTGACAAAGTGGGCGAAGTGGACGAAGTGGACGAAGTGGACGAAGTGGACGAAGTGGACGAAGTAGACAAAGTGGACGAAGTGGACTAAGTGGACGAAGTGGAGGAAGTTGAAGAAGTGAAAAAAGTTGACGAAGTACAGAAGTGGAGGAAGTGGACGAAGTGGACAAAGTGGAGGAAGTTGAAGAAGTGGAGGAAGTTGATGAAGTGGACGAAGTGGAGGAACTGGACGAAGAGGAGGAAGTGGAGGGAGTGAACGAAGTGGACGAAGTGGACAAAGTGGAAGAAGTGGAGGTAGTGGAGGAAGTGTAGGAAGTGGACGATGTGGAGGAAGTGAAGGAAGTGGAGGAAGTGGCGGAAGTTGAGGAAGTGGAGGAAGTGAAGGAAGTTGACGAAGTGCACGATGTGGAGGAAGTACACCAAGTGGAGGAAGTGGACGAAGTTGACGAAGTGGAGGAAGTGGACGAAGTTGACGAAGTGGACGAAGTGGACGAAGTGGACGAAGTGGACGAAGTGGACGAAGTGGACGAAGTGGACGAAGTGGACGAAGTGGACGAAGTGGACGAAGTGGACGAAGTGGACGAAGTGGACGAAGTTGAAGAAGTGGAGGAAGTGGAGGAAGTGGAGGAAGTTGACGAAGTGGACGAGGTTGACGAAGTGCACGATGTGGAGGAAGTACACCAAGTGGAGGAAGTGGACGAAGTTGACGAAGTGGAGGAAGTGGACGAAGTTGACGATGTGCACGAAGTGGATGAAGTTGACAAAGTGGACGAAGTGGACGAAGTTGACAAAGTGGACGAAGTTGACAAAGTGGAGGATGTTGAAGAAGTGAACGAAGTTGACGAAGTAGAGAAGTGGAGGAAGTGGACGAAGTTGACGAAGTGGACGAAGTGGACGAAGTGGATGAAGTGGACGAAGTGGAGGAAGTTGAAGAAGTGGACGAAGTTGACGAAGTGGACGAATTGGAGGAAGTTGACGAAGTGGAGGAAGTGGACGAAGTGGACGAAGTGGAGGAAGTGGAGGAAGTTGACGAAGTGGAAGAAGTGGACGAAGTGGATGAAGTGGCGTAAGTGTAGGAAGTGTAGGAAGTGGAGGAAGTGGACGAAGTGGACGAAGTTGACGACGTGGAAGAAGTGGAGGAAGTGGACGAAGTTGATGAAGTGGAAGAAGTTGATGAAGTGGAGGAAGTGTAGGAGGTGGACGAAGTGGAGGAAGTGGAGGAAATGGGGGAAGTGGAGGAAGGGACGAAGTGGACGAAGTGGAGGAAGTCGACGAAGCTGATGAAGTGGATGAAGAGCACGAAGTGGACGAAGTGGATGAAGTCGAGGAAGGGGACGAAGTGGAGGAAGCTGACGAAGTGAAGGAAGTGGAGGAAGTGGAGGAAGTCGACGAAGGGGACGAAGTGGAGGAAGGGGACATAGTGGGAAGTGGACGAAGTGGACGAAGTGGACGAAATGGACGAAGTGGAGGAAGTGGACGAGTGGATAAAGCGGAGGAAGTGCAGGATGTGGACGAAGAGGACGAAGTGCACGAGGTAGACGAATTGGAGGAAGTGGGCTAAGTGGAAGAAGTGGAGGAAGTTTAACAAGTGCACGAAGTTGACGAAGTGGACGAAGTGGAGGAAGTGGAGGAAGTGGAGGAAGTTGACGAAGAGGACGAAGTGGAGGAAGTGGAGGAAGTGGACAATGTGGATGAAGTTGACGAAATGGACGAAGTGGAGGAAGTAGACGAAGGCTCTATTCCCCTGGAGGATACAATAGCTGTCATTAGTTGCACCATCATCTTCATTTGTCCTTTGAGCTGTTCTAACTCCCTCATCATATGTGTCAACTCGGACTGGTCGGGCGCTGCTGCTTCTTATGAACCTACTCTTTCTTCTAGGATTTTCTGGACTTCTTCTGCTTTTTGGTTCTTCCTCTGTTAATCTGCCCCAAACATAGTCGTCACAATCGCGTCCCACCCCTGATTCATCTTTAGTCTGCCCTCTCATCTCATAGTGGGAACGAAGTGGACGATGTGGACGAAGTCGACGAAGTGGATGAAGTTGACAGAGTGGACGAAGTGGAAGAAGAAGACAAAGTGAACGAAGTGGACTAAGTGGACGAAGTGGAGGAAGTTGAAGAAGTGAACGAAGTTGGCGAAGTACAGAAGTGAAGTGGATGAAGTGGACGAAGTGGAGGAAGCGGAGGAAGTGGACGAAGTGGAGGAAGTGGATGAAGTTGAAGAAGTGGAGGAAGTTGAAGAAGTGGACGAAGTTGACGAATAGGACGAATTGGAGGAAGTGGACGTAGTGGAAGAAGTAGAGGATGTTGAAGAAGTGGACGAAGTTGACGAAGTGGAGGAAGTGGACAAAGTTGACGAAGTGGAAGAAGTGGAGGAAATTGACGAAGTGGAAGAAGTGGAAGAAGTGGACAAAGTGGCTGAAGTGTAGGAAGTGTAGGAAGTGGAGGAAGTGGAGGAAGTGGACGAAGTTGACGAAGTGGAAGAAGTGCAAGAAGTGGATGAAGTGGACGAAGTTGACGAAGTGGAAGAAGTGGACGAACTGGAGGAAGTGTAGGAAGTGGACGAAGTGGAGGAAGTGGGGGAAGTGGAGGAAGTGGACGAAGTTGACGATTGGACGAAGAGGACGAAGTGGAGGAAGTCGACGAACTGGATGAAGTGGACAAAGTGGAAGAAGTGGAGGAAGTGGAGGAAGTGGAGGGAGTTGACGAAGTGGAAGAAGTGGACGAAGTGGATGAAGTGGCGTAAGTGTAGGAAGTGTAGGAAGTGGAGGAAGTGGACGACGTGGAAGAAGTGGAGGAAGTGGACGAAGTTGATGAAGTGGAAGAAGTGGACGAACTGGAGGAAGTGTAGGAAGTGGACGAAGTGGAGGAAGTGGGGGAAGTGGAGGAAGTGGACGAAGTTGACGATTGGACGAAGAGGACGAAGTGGATGAAGTCGACGAACTGGATGAAGTGGACAAAGTGGAAGAAGTGGACGAAGTGGACGAAGTGGAGGGAGTTGAAGAAGTGGAAGAAGTTGACGAAGTCATTGAACTGGATGAAGAGGACGAAGTGGAGGAAGTGCAGGAAGTGGACGAAGTGGCCGAAGTGGCCTAAGTGCAGGAAGATGACGAGGTGGACGAAGTGGAGGAAGTCGACGAAGGGGACGAAGTGGAGGAAGGGGACGAAGTGGAGGAAGTGGATGAAGTGGACAAAGTGGACAAAGTGAACAAAGTGGAGGAATTGGACGAACTGGAAGATGTGAAGGAAGCGGACAAAGTTGAAGAAGTGGAAGAAGTGGACAACTATAAAGAAGTGGACGAAGAGGAGGAAGTGGAGGGAGTGGAGGAAGTGGAGGAAGTGGAGAAACTGGAAGAAGTGGAAGAAGTGGAAGAAGTGGAGGAAATGCAGGAAGTGGAGGAAGCGGGGGAAGAGCAGGAAGTGGATGAAGTGGAGGAAGTTGAGGAAGTGGAGGAAGTGGAGGAAGTGGAGGAACTGTAGGAAGTGGGGGAAGTGGAGGAAATGGAGGGAGTGGAGGAAGTGGAGGAAGTGAAGGAAGTTGAGGAAGTGCACGAAGTGGATGAAGTGGAGGAAGTTGACGAAGAGGACGAACTCGAGGAAGTGGACAAAGTGGTCGAAATGGTGGAAGTGAAGGAAGTGGAGGAAGTGGAGGAAGTAGAGGAACTGGACGAAGTGGACGAAGCGGAGGAAGTGGATGAAGTAGACAAAGTGGTGGAAGTGAAGGAAGTGGAGGAAGTGGAGGAAGTGGACGAAGCGGAGGAAGTGGAGGAAGTACACGAAGTGGAGGAAGTGGAGGAAGTTGACGAAGTGGACGATGTGGACGAAGTAGACGAAGGGGAGGAAGTGGACGAAGTTTAGGAAGTGTTGGAAGTGGACGGAGTGGAGGAAATGGATGAAATGGAGGAAGCGGAGGAAGGGGAGGAAGTGGAGGAAGTTGATGAAGTGGAGGAAGTGGAGGAAGTAGAGGAAGTAGTCGAAGTGGAGGAAGTGGCGAAGTTTACGAAGTGGAGGAAGTGGAGGAAGTGGACGAAGTGGAGGAAGTGAAGTGGAGGAGGTTGAGGAAGTTGAGGAAGCGGATGAAGTGGAGGAGGTGGAAGAAGTGGAGGAAGGTGACGAAGTGGAGGAGGTGGAGGAAGTTGACGAAGTGGACGAAGGGGACGAAGGGGACGAAGAGGACGAAGGCGACGAAGTGGAGGAAGTTGAAGAAGTGGACGAAGTGGAGGAGGAAGTGGAAGAAGTAGAGGAACTGGAGGAAGCGGAGGAAGTTGAGGAAGTTGAGGAAGTTGAGGAAGTGGACGAAGTGGAGGAGGTGGAAGAAGTGGAGGAAGTTGACGAAGTGGAGGATGTGGAGCAAGTTGGCGAAGTGGATATAGTGGGCGAAGTGGACGAAATGGACGAAGGGGACAAAGAGGACGAAGGGGACGAAGTGGAGGAAGTGGAGGAAGTGGAGGAAGTTGACGAAGTTGACGAATTGGACGAAGTGGAGGAAATGGAGGAAGATGACGAAGGGGACGAAGGGGACTAAGTGGTCACAGTGGACGAAAGGGACGAAGTGAACGAAGTAGACGAAGTGGAAGAGGTGGAAGAAGTGGAGGAGGTGGACGAAGGGGAGGAAGTGGAGGAAATGCACGAAGTGGACGAAGTGGATGAAGTGGAGGTAGTGGACGAAGTGGACGAAGTTGACGATGTTAACGAAGTGGACGAACTGGAGGAAGTGGACGAAGTGGACTAAGTGGAAGAAGTGGACGACGGTTACGAAGTGGACGAAGTGGAAGAAGTGGAGGAAGTTGACGAAGTGGAGGAAGTGGAGAAAGTTGACGAAGTGGAGGAAGTTGACGAAGTAGACGACGTGGACGAAGGGGACGAAGTGGAGGAAGTGGAGGAAGTGGAGGAAGTGGAGGAAATTGAGGAAGTTGAAGAAGTTGATGAAGTGGACGAAGTGGACAAAGTGGAGGAAGTCGAGGAAGTGGAGGAAATGGAGGAACTTGAAGAAGTGGACGCAGTGGAGGAAGTGGAGGAAATGGAGGAAGTTGAGGAAGCGGATGAAGTCGACGAAGGGGATGAAGTGGAGCAAGTGAAGGAAGTGGAGGAAGTGGAGGAAGTGGAGGAAGTGGAAGAAGTTGAAGAAGTGGACGAATTGGACGAAGTGGACGACGTGGAGGAAAGGGACGAAGTGGACGAAGTGGAGGAAGTGGATGAAGTTGACGAAGGGGACGAAGTGGACGCAGCGGACGAAGGGGACGAAGTGGATGCATTGGACGAAGCGGACGAAGTAGACGAAGTGGACGAAGTGGTCGAAGTAGACGAAGTGGAAGAAGTGGAAGAAGTGGAGGAAGTGGAGGAAATGGACGAAGTGGACGAAGTGCAAGAAGTGGAGGTAGTGGAGGAAGTTGAGGAAGTGGACTAAGTTGACGAAGTGGACGAAGTGGAGGAAGTGGAGGAAGTGGAGGAAGTGGAAGAAGTTGAAGAAGTGGACGAATTGGACGAAGTGGAGGAAGTGGAGGAAGTGGAGGAAGTGGAGGAAGTGGAAGAAGTTGAAGAAGTGGACGAATTGGACGAAGTGGACGATGTGGAAGAAAGGGACAAAGTGGACGATGTGGAGGAAAGGGACGAAGTGGACGAAGTGGAGGAAGTGGATGAAGTTGACGAAGGGGACGAAGTGGACGCAGTGGACGAAGGGGACGAAGTGGACGAAGTAGACGAAGTGGACGAAGTAGACGAAGTGGATGAAGTGGAAGAAGTGGAGGAAGTGGAGGAAATGAACGAAGTGGACGAAGTGGAAGAAGTGGAGGTAGTGGAGGAAGTGGAAGAAGTTGATGAAGTGGACGAAGTGGTCAAAGTCGACGAAGTGGACGAAATTGACGAAGTGGACGAATTGGACGAGGTGGAAGAAGTGGCCGAAGTGGAAGAACTGGACGAAGTGGAGGAAGTGGACGAAGTGGAGGAAGTGGACGAAGTTGAGGAAGTGGACGAAGTGGGGGAGGTGGACGAAGTGGAGGAAGTGGACGAATTTGAGAAAGGGGAGGAAGTAGAAGAAGTTGAGGAAGTGGACGAAGTGGGGGAGGTGGACGAAGTGGAGGAAGTGGACGAATTTGAGAAAGGGGAGGAAGTAGAAGAATTAGACAAAGAAAGTGGAGGAAGTGGACGATGTGGACGAACTTGAGGAAGTGGAGGAAGTGGACGAAATGGACGAAGTGGACGAAGTGGACGAAGTGGAAGAAGTGGAGGAAGTGGAGGAAGTGGAGGAAGTGGAGGAAGTGGAGGAAATGGAAAAAGTGGACGAAGTGGAAGAAGTGGAGGTAGTGGAGGAAGTGGAGGAAGTGGAGGAAGTTGAAGAAGTGGACGAAGTGGAGGAAGTGGAGGAAGGGGAGGAAGTAGACGAAGTGGACGAAGTGGACGAAGAGGAGGAAGTGGAGGAAGTGGACGAAGTGGACGAAGTTGAGGAAATTGAGGAAGTGGACGAAGTGGGGGAGGTGGAGGAAGTGGAGGAAGTTGCCGAAGTGGACAAAGTGGACGAAGTGGACAAGTTGGAAGAAGTGGACGAAGGGGACGAAGGGGACGAAGTGGAGGAAGTGGACGAAGTTGAGTAAGTGGACGAAGAGGACAAAGTGGAGGAAGTGGAAGAGGAGGAAGTTGAACAAGTGGAGGAAGTGGACGAAGTGGAGGATGTGGAGGAAATGGAGGGAGTGGACGAAGTGGACGAAGTGGTCAAAGTGGACGAAGTGGACGAAGTAGAGGAAGTGGAGGAAGTGGAGGAAGTTGAAGAAGTGGACGAAGTGGAGGAAATGAAGGAAGTGGACAAAGTGGTCGAAGTGGACGAAGTGGACAAAGTGCAGGAAGTTGACGAAGTGGACGAAGGGGACGAAGTGGAGCAAGTGAAAGAAGTAGAGGAAGTGGACGAAGTGGACGAAGTGCTCAAAGTGGATGAACTGGACGAAGTGGAGGAAGTAGAGGAAGTGGAGGAAGTGGAGGAGGTTGAAGAAGTGGACGAAGTGGACGAAGTGGACGAAGTGGATAAAGTGGAGGAAGTGGAGGAAGTGGAGGAAGTTGAACAAGTGGAGGAAGTGGAGGATGTGGAGGAAATTGAGGAAGTGGACGAAGTGGTCGAAGTGGACGAAGTTGACGAAGTGGACGAAGTGGACGAAGTGGACGAAGTGGACGAAGTGGAGGAAGTAAAGGAAGTGGAGGAAGTCGAGGAAGTTGAAGAAGTGGACGAAGTGGAGGAAATGGAGGAAGTGGACGAAGTGGTCGAAGTGGACGAAGTGGACAAAGTGCTGAAAGTTGAGGAAGTTGACGAAGTGGAGGAAGTTGACAAAGTGGACGAAGGGGACGAAGGGGACGAAGTGGAGCAAGTGAAAGAAGTAGAGGAAGTGGAGGAAGTGGACAAAGTGCTCAAAGTGGATGAACTGGACGAAGAGGAAGAAGTGGAGGAAGTGGAGGAAGTGGAGGAAGTTGAACAAGTGGACGAAGTGGAGGAAGTGGAGGAAGTGTAGGAAGTGGAGGAAGTGGAGGAAGTGGAGGAAGTGGAGGAAGTTGACAAAGTTGACGAAGTGCACGATATGGAGGAAGTACACGAAGTGGAGGAAGTGGACGACGTTGACGATGTGGACGAAGTCAACGATGTGGATGAAGTTGACAAAGTGGGCGAAGTGGACGAAGTGGACGAAGTGGACGAAGTGGACGAAGTGGACGAAGTGGACGAAGTGGACGAAGTGGACGAAGTGGACGAAGTAGACAAAGTGGACAAAGTGGACCAAGTGGACGAAGTGGAGGAAGTGGAGGAACTGGACGAAGAGGAGGAAGTGGAGGGAGTGGAGGAAGTGGACGAAGTGGACAAAGTGGAAGAAGTGGTGGTAGTGGAGGAAGTGTAGGAAGTGGACGATGTGGAGGAAGTGAAGGAAGTGGAGGAAGTTGAGGAAGTGGACTAAGTTGACGAAGTGGACGAAGTGGAGGAAGTGGAGGAAGTGGAGGAAGTGGAAGAAGTTGAAGAAGTGGACGAATTGGACGAAGTGGAGGAAGTGGAGGAAGTGGAGGAAGTGGAAGAAGTTGAAGAAGTGGACGAATTGGACGAAGTGGACGATGTGGAGGAAAGGGACAAAGTGGACGATGTGGAGGAAAGGGACGAAGTGGACGAAGTGGAGGAAGTGGATGAAGTTGACGAAGGGGACGAAGTGGACGCAGTGGACGAAGGGGACGAAGTGGACGAAGTAGACGAAGTGGACGAAGTAGACGAAGTGGATGATGTGGAAGAAGTGGAGGAAGTGGAGGAAAGGAACGAAGTGGACGAAGTGGAAGAAGTGGAGGTAGTGGAGGAAGTGGAAGAAGTTGATGAAGTGGACGAAGTGGTCAAAGTCGACGAAGTGGACGAAATTGACGAAGTGGACGAATTGGACGAGGTGGAAGAAGTGGACGAAGTGGAAGAACTGGACGAAGTGGAGGAAGTGGATGAAGTGGAGGAAGTGGACGAAGTTGAGGAAGTTGAGGAAGTGGACGAAGTATGGGAGGTGGACGAAGTGGAGGAAGTGGACGAATTTGAGAAAGGGGAGGAAGTAGAAGAAGTT